>NC_090449.1:589298056-589459557 GCF_031143425.1 Pleurodeles waltl | reverse complement strand
GCAGAGCCGCTGTCCTCAGGAGTTCTTGGTCCTTTTAGATTCAGGGTAGTCCTCTGAGGCTTCAGAGGTTGCTGGACCCTGGGGAGAGCGTCGCTGTTGCAGTTTTTCTTGAAGTGGGGAGACAGGCCGGTAGGGATAGGGCCAAAGCAGTTGGTGTCTCCGTCTTCTCTGAAGGGCTTCAGGTCAGCAGTCCTTCTTCGTCTTCAGGTTGCAGGAATCTCTCTTGCTAAGTTCTGCAAGATGGAGTATTTCTAAAAGTCAGAGTCACCTCAGCTCAGGACACCTTAGGGGTTGTCCTGACTGGCCAGTGGCTCCTCATGTTTTTCTCATTATCTCCTCCGGCCTTGCCGCCAAAACTGGGGCCGTGGCCGGGAGGGGGCGGGCATCTCCACTAGCTGGAATGCCCTGGGGCGCTGTAACAAAGGGGGTGAGCCTTTGAGGCTCACTGCCAGGTGTTACAGTTCCTGCAGGGGGAGGTGACAAGCACCTCCATCCAGTACAGGCTTTGTTACTAGCCACAGAGTGACAAAGGTACTATCCCCATGTGGCCAGCAACATGTCTGGTGTGTGGCAGGCTGGTAAAAATAGTCAGCCCACACTGGAATTCGGGTATGTTTTCAGAGGGCATCTCTAAGATGCCCTCTGGGGTGTATTTTACAATAAAATGTACACTGGCATCAGTATGCATTTATTGTGCTGAGAAATTTGATACCAAACTTCCCGGTTTTCAGTGTAGCCATTATGGTGCTGTGGAGTTCGTGTTTGACAGACTCCCAGACCATATACTCTTATGGCTACCCTGCACTTACAATGTCTAAGGTTTTTCTTAGACACTGTAGGGGCATAGTGCTCATGCACCTATGCCCTCACCTATGGAATAGTGCACCCTGCCTTAGGGCTGTAAGGCCTGCTAGAGGGGTGACTTATCTATGCTAGAGGCAGTGTGAGGTTGGCATGGCACTCTGAGGGGAGTGCCATGTCGACTTAGTCATTTTCTCCCCACCAGCACACACAAGCTGGCAAGCAGTGTGTCAGCGCTGAATGAGGGGTCCCCAGGGTGGCATACGACATGCTGCAGCCCTTAGAGACCTTCCCTGCCATCAGGGCCCTTGGCACCAGGGGTACCAGTTACAAGGGACTTACCTGGATGCCAGGGTGTGCCAATTGTGGAAACAAAGGTACAGTTTTAGGGAAAGAACACTGGTGCTGGGGTCTGGTTAGCAGGCCTCAGCACACTTTCAAATCATAACTTGGCATCAGCAAAGGCAAAAAGTCAGGGGCTACCATGCCAAGGAGGCATTTCCTTACACAACTCCCCCCCAAACAAAAGAGGATGAGACTAACCTTTCCCAAGAGAGTCTTCATTTTCTAAGTGGAAGAACCTGGAAAGGCCATCTGCATTGGCATGGGCAGTCCTAGGTCTGTGTTCCACGATAAAGTCCATTCCCTGTAGGGAGATGGACCACCTCAACAGTTTTGGATTTTCACCTTTCATTTGCATTAGCCATCTGAGAGGTCTGTGGTCAGTTTGAACTACAAAGTGAGTCCCAAAGAGGTATGGTCTCAGCTTCTTCAGGGACCAAACCACAGCGAAGGCCTCCCTCTCAATGATACTCCAACGTTGCTCCCTGGGGAGTAACCTCCTGCTAATGAAAGCAACAGGCTGGTCAAGGCTATCATCATTTGTTTGGGACAAAACTGCCCCTATCCCATGTTCAGAGGCATCAGTCTGCACAATGAACTGCTTGGAGTAATCTGGATCATTTAGAACTTGTCCTGTGCACATAGCTTGTTTCAGGGTGTCAAAGGCCTGTTGGCATTCTACAGTCCAGTTTACCTTCTTGGGCATTTTCTTGGAGGTAAGTTCTGTGAGGGGTGTCACTATTGATCCATATCCCTTCACAAACCTCCTGTAGTGTGCAGTCAAGCCAAGGAATGCCCTGACTTGAGTCTGGGTTTTTGGAGCTGCCCAGTCCAGAATAGTCTGGATCTTGGGCTGGAGTGGCTGAACTTGGCCTCCACCTACAAGGTGTCCCAAGTAAACCACAGTTCCCTGCCCTATCTGGCATTTGGATGCCTTGATAGAGAGGCCTGCTGCTTGCAGGGCCTTCAAAACCTTCTTCAGGTGGACCAGGTGATCCTGCCAGCTGGAGCTAAAGACAGCAATATCGTCAAGGTAAGCTGCGCTAAAGGACTACAAGCCAGCAAGGAATTGATTTACCAACCTTTGGAAGGTGGCAGGGGCATTCTTTAAACCAAAGGGCATAACAGTAAACTGATAGTGCCCATCAGGTGTGGAGAATGCTGTCTTTTCTTTTGCTCCTGGTGCCATTTTGATTTGCCAGTACCCTGCTGTCAAGTCAAAGGTACTTAAGTATCTGGCAGCACCTAGGGCCATATTTATACTTTTCGACGCACAACTGTGCCAACGCAGTTGTGCGTCGAAAAAGTTAACGCCGGCTAACGCCATTCTGAAGCGCCATGCGGGAGCCGTATTTATACAATGACGTTAGCCGGCGTTAGCCGGCGGAGCTGCCTGGTGTGCGTTAAAAAAAATGACGTACACCAGGCAGCGCCGGCGTAGGGGAAAATGGAGCTTGGACGTCAAAAAATGGGGCAAGTCAGGCTGAGGCAAAATTTTCGCCTCAACCCGATTTGCGCCATTTATTTTGACTCCCAACCCCCATTGAAATGACTCCTGTCTTAGCAAAGACAGGAGTCATGCCCCCTTGCCCAATGGCCATGCCCAGGGGACTTATGTCCCTTGGGCATGGTCATTGGGCATAGTGGCATGTAGGGGGGCACAAATCAGGCCCCCCTATGCCACAAAAAAATAAAATAATAATACTTACCAGCACTTACCTTAATGTCCCAGGGGTGGGTCCCTACATCCTTGGGTGTCCTCCTGGGGTGGCAAGGGTGGCAGGGAGTGTCCCTGGGGGCATGGGAGGGCACCTCTGGGCTCCTTCCGAGCCCACAGGTCCCTTAACGCCTGCCCTGACCAGGCGCTAAAAAACGGCGCAAAAGCAGCTGAACGTCATTGTTTTTTACCCACCCACTCCCGGGCGTCATTTTTGCCCGGGAGTATAAATACAGCGCACATGCCTTGGATTCACATCTGCCCTGTCATGAAAGAGTTTGAGGCGGTTCACATGGATCACCCTTTTGGGGGTCCTGCTAGTGCCTAGGTCTACCAGGTAGGTGACCTGACTCTTTCTTTCTAGCACTGGGTAAGGGCCACTCCATCTGTCCTGAAGTGCTCTGGGAGCCACAGGATCCAGAACCCAGACTTTCTGCCCTGGCTGAAACTCAACCATATCATACCACATCTTCTGGAGTTGTTGGCTGGCCTCAAGGTTTTTACTTGCCTTTTCCATGTACTCTGCCATCCTGGAACGTAGGCCTAGTACATAGTCCACTATATCTTGTTTAGGCTCATGAAGAGGTCTCTCCCAGCCTTCTTTTACAAGAGCTAGTGGTCCCCTTACAAGATGGCCAAACAGAAGTTCAAAGGGGGAAAACCCTACTCCCATCTGAGGCACCTCTCTGTAGGCAAAAAGCAGACATGGCATCTCCTTTTGAGCTTTTCAGGGAGCCCCATGATCATGCCTTTCAATGTCTTGTTAAATCTTTCTACAAGGCCATTGGTTTGTGGATGGTATGGTGTGGTGAATTTGTAAGTCACCCCACAATCATTCCACATATGTTTCAGGTATGCTGACATGAAGATGGTACCCCTGTCAGACACCACCTCCTTAGGAAATCCCACTCTGGTAAAGATACCAATGAGTGCTTTAGCTACTGCAGGGGCAGTAGTGGACCTAAGGGGAATTGCTTCATGGTACCTAGTGGCATGATCCACTACCACTAGGATATACTGGTTCCCTGAGGCTGTGGGAGGTTCAAGTGGACCCACTATGTCCACACCCACTCTTGCAAAGGGGACCCCCACCACTGGAAGTGGAATGAGGGGGCCTTTGGGTGTCCACCTGTCTTACCACTGGCTTGACAGGTGGCACAGGAGACACAAAACTCCTTTACTTTCTGGGACATGTTGGGCCAATAGAAATGGTTAATTAACCTTTCCCAAGTCTTGGTTTGTCCCAAATGCCCAGCAAGTGGAATATCATGAGCTAAGGTTAGAATGAACTCCCTAAACTCCTGAGGCACTACCACTCTCCTAGTGGCACCAGGTTTGGGATCTCTTGCCTCAGTGTAGAGGAGTCCATCTTCCCAATAGACATTATGTGTCCCAATGATCTTTCCTTTGGTCTCTTCAGCAGCTTGCTGCCTAAGGCCTTCAAGAGAGGGATAGGTTTCTTGCCCCTTACACAACTGCTCCCTTGTGGGTCCCCCTGGGCCTAAGACTTCAACCTGATAAGGTTCCAACTCCATGGGCTCAGTTCCCTCAGAGGGCAGAACATCTTCCTGGGAAGAGAGGTTCTCTTTCTCTTGTTGTGCGGAAGCTGGTTCCCCAGTCTTCTTTCCTTTTCTCTTGGAGGGTTGGGCCCTTTTTCCAGGCTCCAACACCACTTTTTCATCCTGAGCCTTGCACTGTGCCCTTGTCTTGACACACACCAGTTCAGGGATACCCAGCATGGCTGCATGGGTTTTGAGTTCTACCTCAGCCCATGCTGAGGACTCCAGGTCATTTCCAAGCAAACAGTCTACAGGGATATTTGAGGAGACCACCACCTGTTTCAGGCCATTGACCCCTCCCCACTCTAAAGTTACCATAGCCATGGGATGTACTTTAGTCTGATTGTAACCTGTGCAAGTCTCATTTTCTGTTTCAGGTAACAATTCCCATTGATCCTTGAATGACATACAGTTCAATAGGCAAAACCTTGCGACTTGATCCGCATATTCATTTCCCATTGAAACAAATTCTTGTGATTTCACATGAGCGCTGCATTTCACCAAGGCAATTTCATGAGGTAACTGAATCGCGTGCAACAACTCCTTAATTCTTTCACCATTCTTCACTGGAGAGCCAGAAGAGGTCAAGAAACCCCTCTGTGACCACAGCTGACCAGAATCATGAACAATTCCAAATCCGTATCTGGTATCAGTATAGATAGTCACTTTTAATTGGGCAGCAGCATGACAAGCTCTAGTAAGAGCAACCAACTCAGCCACTTGAGCAGAATACACTCTCTCAAGCCAGGAAGCATCCAGGATACCAGTGATCGTTCACACAGCGTATCCCGGCTCTCAGCACTCCTAATGAGTCTCTCAACCATGAGCCATCAATAAAGATAATGTGGTCATTTTCTTCCAATTGAGTATCTTTAATATCAGGTCTCGGTTTGGTGCACATTTCTATTACCTCAAGACAATCATGTTCTACATTATCAGACTCTTCAACCTCTGTATTTTCATTTGGAAGGAAAGTTGCTGGGTTCAGCACAGTACATGTTTTCAAAGTTACATTTGGTGAGCCCAATATAATTGTTTCATATTTTGTCAATCTCGCATTTGTCACGTGCTGCGTTTTGGTACGGGTTAACAAAATCTCAACTGAGTGTGGGACCATAACTGTTAAAGGATGTCCCATCACTATGCCTTCACACTGCGTAAGACTTTGACCAACTGCTGCTACTGCACGCAGACAACCCGGTAAGGTTGCTGCGACTGGGTCCAAAGTAGCTGAAAAATATGCTACTGGTCGGTTTGCAGCTCCATGGATCTGTGCCAAGACAGACAAAGAACATGCATCACGTTCATGACAAAACAGGACAAAAGGCTTTGTGTAATCAGGCATACCTAAAGCTGGCGCCCTGCACATACACTCCCTTAGCTCACTGAATGCCTTCATCTCTTTCTCAGACACAGTTATGACATCCGGCCCATCTTTAACTTCCTTAACCGTCAGTCTTACCAATGGCTTGGAAATGACTGAGAAGTTCGGGATCCACTGGCGACAATAGCCCATCATTCCCAGAAACATCCTCACATTTATCTGTGTCGTCGGGGGACTCATCTGCAATATGGCAGTCAATCTTTCCTTGGATATTTTCCTCGATCCCTTCTCAATTAGATGACCTAAGTATTTCACCTCTTTCTGACAATATTGCAGCTTCTTTGGGGACACCTTATTCCCATTCTTTCCCAATTGGTTTAGTAAGGCAATGGTATCATACTTGCAATCATCTCTTGTTTTGGAGGCAATCAACAAATCGTCAATGTATTGCACCAGAGTCGATTAAAAAGGCAATTCCAATGACTCCAAATCTTTCTTCAGTATCTGATTGAAGATGGAAGGTGATTCCAAAAACTCTTGGGGAATTTGACACCAACTGTAAACCTTGTCGAAGAATTTGAAACTAAAGAGAAATTGGCTGTCCTCATGAAGAAGCACACAAAAGAACGCTTGGGACAAATCTACAACTGAGAACCATTCTGCACCACATGGAACCTGGAACATGATCACAGCTGGATTTGGCACCACTGGGCAACATTTCACCACTATGGCCCTCATTCTGACCCTGGCGGTCCTAAACTGCCAGGGCCGTGGGCAACGTAAGCACCGCCAACAGGCTGGCGGTGCTTCATTGCCCATTCTGACCGCGGCGGTAAAGCCGCGGTCAGAAAAGGGGATCTGGCGGTTTCCCGCTGGAATACCCCTGGCAGGGCTGAACCTCCATGGCGGCGCTGCAAGCAGCACCGCCAGGGGGATTCCGACCCTCTTCCCGCCAGCCTGTTTCTGGCGGTTTTGACCACCAGGAACAGGATGGCGGGAACGGGTGTCGTGGGGCCCCTGGGGGCCCCTGCACTGCCCATGCCAATGGGCCTAACAGGGCCCCAGCATGATTTTCACTGTCTGCATAGAAGACAGTGAAAATCGCGACGGGTGCAACTGCACCCGTCGCACCCCTGCAACACCGCCTGCTCAATTCGGAGCCGGCCTCTGTGTTGCAGGGCCTTTCCCGCTGGGCCGGCAGGCGCTACTTTGGCGGGCGCCCGCCGGCCCAGCGGGAAAGCCAGAATGGCCTCTGCGGTCTTTTGACCGCGGAGCGGCCAAATGGCAGTGACCGCATAGCGGGCGGCTACTGCCGCCCGCCGCGGTCAGAATGACCGCCTATGTCTTTAATCTTTCTCAAGCCTTGGACAATTCAAACTTTCCCACAAGGCTTTCTTAGTCCCATTATAGGTGAATTACATGGACCGCTCATCACTTCTTTCAGGACTCCTTTCTTCACAAAGTCTGCAATTATTTGCATTACCTGTTGTAGGAAGTTGGCTCTGTATGTACTATTTCAAAGTAAGAAATAGCATGCGCAGAGTCCAAGGGTTCCCCTTAGAGGTAAGATAGTGTCAAAAACAGATAATTCTGATGCTCTATTTTGTGGTAGTGTGGTCGAGCAGTAGGCTTATCAGAGGGTAGTGTTAAGCATTTGTTGTACACACACAGGCAATAAATGAGGAACACATACTCAAAGACAATTCCAGGCCAAAAGGTTTTTATATAGAAAAATATATTTTCTGAGTTTATTTTAAGAACCACAGGTTCAAGATTTTCAATCAATACTTTAAATGAAAGGTACTTCACTCAGGTATCATAGGAACTTTGAATCAGCAAAATAGCATGTACAGTTTTCACAAAAATGGCAATAAGCTATTTTCAAACTAGACAGTGCAAATTTCAACAGTTCCTGGGGGAGGTAAGTATTTGTTAGTTTTGCAGGTAAGTAAACCACCTACAGGGTTCAAAGTTGGGTCCAAGGTAGCCCACCGTTGGGGGTTCAGGGCAACCCCAAAGTTACCACACCAGCAGCTCAGGGCCGGCCAGGTGCAGAGGTCAAAGTGGTGCCTAAAACACATAGGCTTCAATGGAGAAGGGGGTGCCCCGGTTCCAGTCTGCCAACAGGTAGGTACCCGCGTCTTTGGAGGGCAGACCAGGGGGGTTTTGTAGGGCACCGGGGGGGACACAAGTTAGCACAAAAAGTACACCCTCAGCGGCACGGGGCGGCCGGGTGCAGCGTCAGGTTTGCAATGGAGTTCAATGGGAGACCCAGGGGTCTCTTCAGCAAAGCAGGCGGGCAAGGTGGGGGGGCTCCTCAGGGTAGCCACCACCTGGGCAAGGGAGAGGGCCACCTGGGGGTCGCTTCTGTACTGGAGGTCTGATCCTTCAGGTCCTGGGGGCTGCTGGTGCAGTGTCTTTACCAGGCGTTGGGTTCTTAGAAGCAGGCAGTCACGGTCAGGGGGAGCCTCTGGATTCCCTCTGCAGGCGTCGCTGGGGGGGGCTCAGGGGGGTCAATTCTGGCTACTCACAGGGTCGCAGTCACCGGGAAGTCCTCCCTGTAGTGTTGGTTCTCCGCAGGTCGAGCCGGGGGCATCGGGTGCAGAGTGGAAAGTCTCATGCTTCCGGCGGGAAACGTGCAGTCCTTTAAAGTTTGTTTCTTTGTTGCAAAGTTGTTTCTTCTTTGGAGCAGAGCCGCTGTCCTTAGGAGTTCTTGGTCCTTTTAGATTCAGGGTAGTCCTCTGAGGCTTCAGAGGTTGCTGGACCCTGGGGAGAGCGTCGCTGTTGCAGTTTTTCTTGAAGTGGGGAGACAGGCCGGTAGGGATAGGGCCAAAGCAGTTGGTGTCTCCGTCTTCTCTGAAGGGCTTCAGGTCAGCAGTCCTTCTTCGTCTTCAGGTTGCAGGAATCTCTCTTGCTAAGTTCTGCAAGATGGAGTATTTCTAAAAGTCAGAGTCACCTCAGCTCAGGACACCTTAGGGGTTGTCCTGACTGGCCAGTGGCTCCTCCATGTTTTTCTCATTATCTCCTCCGGCCTTGCCGCCAAAACTGGGGCCGTGGCCGGAGGGGGCGGGCATCTCCACTAGCTGGAATGCCCTGGGGCGCTGTAACAAAGGGGGTGAGCCTTTGAGGCTCACTGCCAGGTGTTACAGTTCCTGCAGGGGGAGGTGACAAGCACCTCCATCCAGTACAGGCTTTGTTACTAGCCACAGAGTGACAAAGGTACTATCCCCATGTGGCCAGCAACATGTCTGGTGTGTGGCAGGCTGGTAAAAATAGTCAGCCCACACTGGAATTCGGGTATGTTTTCAGAGGGCATCTCTAAGATGCCCTCTGGGGTGTATTTTACAATAAAATGTACACTGGCATCAGTATGCATTTATTGTGCTGAGAAATTTGATACCAAACTTCCCGGTTTTCAGTGTAGCCATTATGGTGCTGTGGAGTTCGTGTTTGACAGACTCCCAGACCATATACTCTTATGGCTACCCTGCACTTACAATGTCTAAGGTTTTTCTTAGACACTGTAGGGGCATAGTGCTCATGCACCTATGCCCTCACCTATGGAATAGTGCACCCTGCCTTAGGGCTGTAAGGCCTGCTAGAGGGGTGACTTATCTATGCTAGAGGCAGTGTGAGGTTGGCATGGCACTCTGAGGGGAGTGCCATGTCGACTTAGTCATTTTCTCCCCACCAGCACACACAAGCTGGCAAGCAGTGTGTCAGCGCTGAATGAGGGGTCCCCAGGGTGGCATACGACATGCTGCAGCCCTTAGAGACCTTCCCTGCCATCAGGGCCCTTGGCACCAGGGGTACCAGTTACAAGGGACTTACCTGGATGCCAGGGTGTGCCAATTGTGGAAACAAAGGTACAGTTTTAGGGAAAGAACACTGGTGCTGGGGTCTGGTTAGCAGGCCTCAGCACACTTTCAAATCATAACTTGGCATCAGCAAAGGCAAAAAGTCAGGGGCTACCATGCCAAGGAGGCATTTCCTTACACAACTCCCCCCCAAACAAAAGAGGATGAGACTAACCTTTCCCAAGAGAGTCTTCATTTTCTAAGTGGAAGAACCTGGAAAGGCCATCTGCATTGGCATGGGCAGTCCTAGGTCTGTGTTCCACGATAAAGTCCATTCCCTGTAGGGAGATGGACCACCTCAACAGTTTTGGATTTTCACCTTTCATTTGCATTAGCCATCTGAGAGGTCTGTGGTCAGTTTGAACTACAAAGTGAGTCCCAAAGAGGTATGGTCTCAGCTTCTTCAGGGACCAAACCACAGCGAAGGCCTCCCTCTCAATGATACTCCAACGTTGCTCCCTGGGGAGTAACCTCCTGCTAATGAAAGCAACAGGCTGGTCAAGGCTATCATCATTTGTTTGGGACAAAACTGCCCCTATCCCATGTTCAGAGGCATCAGTCTGCACAATGAACTGCTTGGAGTAATCTGGATCATTTAGAACTTGTCCTGTGCACATAGCTTGTTTCAGGGTGTCAAAGGCCTGTTGGCATTCTACAGTCCAGTTTACCTTCTTGGGCATTTTCTTGGAGGTAAGTTCTGTGAGGGGTGTCACTATTGATCCATATCCCTTCACAAACCTCCTGTAGTGTGCAGTCAAGCCAAGGAATGCCCTGACTTGAGTCTGGGTTTTTGGAGCTGCCCAGTCCAGAATAGTCTGGATCTTGGGCTGGAGTGGCTGAACTTGGCCTCCACCTACAAGGTGTCCCAAGTAAACCACAGTTCCCTGCCCTATCTGGCATTTGGATGCCTTGATAGAGAGGCCTGCTGCTTGCAGGGCCTTCAAAACCTTCTTCAGGTGGACCAGGTGATCCTGCCAGCTGGAGCTAAAGACAGCAATATCGTCAAGGTAAGCTGCGCTAAAGGACTACAAGCCAGCAAGGAATTGATTTACCAACCTTTGGAAGGTGGCAGGGGCATTCTTTAAACCAAAGGGCATAACAGTAAACTGATAGTGCCCATCAGGTGTGGAGAATGCTGTCTTTTCTTTTGCTCCTGGTGCCATTTTGATTTGCCAGTACCCTGCTGTCAAGTCAAAGGTACTTAAGTATCTGGCAGCACCTAGGGCCATATTTATACTTTTCGACGCACAACTGTGCCAACGCAGTTGTGCGTCGAAAAAGTTAACGCCGGCTAACGCCATTCTGAAGCGCCATGCGGGAGCCGTATTTATACAATGACGTTAGCCGGCGTTAGCCGGCGGAGCTGCCTGGTGTGCGTTAAAAAAAATGACGTACACCAGGCAGCGCCGGCGTAGGGGAAAATGGAGCTTGGACGTCAAAAAATGGGGCAAGTCAGGCTGAGGCAAAATTTTCGCCTCAACCCGATTTGCGCCATTTATTTTGACTCCCAACCCCCATTGAAATGACTCCTGTCTTAGCAAAGACAGGAGTCATGCCCCCTTGCCCAATGGCCATGCCCAGGGGACTTATGTCCCTTGGGCATGGTCATTGGGCATAGTGGCATGTAGGGGGGCACAAATCAGGCCCCCCTATGCCACAAAAAAATAAAATAATAATACTTACCAGCACTTACCTTAATGTCCCAGGGGTGGGTCCCTACATCCTTGGGTGTCCTCCTGGGGTGGCAAGGGTGGCAGGGAGTGTCCCTGGGGGCATGGGAGGGCACCTCTGGGCTCCTTCCGAGCCCACAGGTCCCTTAACGCCTGCCCTGACCAGGCGCTAAAAAACGGCGCAAAAGCAGCTGAACGTCATTTTTTTTTACCCACCCACTCCCGGGCGTCATTTTTGCCCGGGAGTATAAATACAGCGCACATGCCTTGGATTCACATCTGCCCTGTCATGAAAGAGTTTGAGGCGGTTCACATGGATCACCCTTTTGGGGGTCCTGCTAGTGCCTAGGTCTACCAGGTAGGTGACCTGACTCTTTCTTTCTAGCACTGGGTAAGGGCCACTCCATCTGTCCTGAAGTGCTCTGGGAGCCACAGGATCCAGAACCCAGACTTTCTGCCCTGGCTGAAACTCAACCATATCATACCACATCTTCTGGAGTTGTTGGCTGGCCTCAAGGTTTTTACTTGCCTTTTCCATGTACTCTGCCATCCTGGAACGTAGGCCTAGTACATAGTCCACTATATCTTGTTTAGGCTCATGAAGAGGTCTCTCCCAGCCTTCTTTTACAAGAGCTAGTGGTCCCCTTACAAGATGGCCAAACAGAAGTTCAAAGGGGGAAAACCCTACTCCCATCTGAGGCACCTCTCTGTAGGCAAAAAGCAGACATGGCATCTCCTTTTGAGCTTTTCAGGGAGCCCCATGATCATGCCTTTCAATGTCTTGTTAAATCTTTCTACAAGGCCATTGGTTTGTGGATGGTATGGTGTGGTGAATTTGTAAGTCACCCCACAATCATTCCACATATGTTTCAGGTATGCTGACATGAAGATGGTACCCCTGTCAGACACCACCTCCTTAGGAAATCCCACTCTGGTAAAGATACCAATGAGTGCTTTAGCTACTGCAGGGGCAGTAGTGGACCTAAGGGGAATTGCTTCATGGTACCTAGTGGCATGATCCACTACCACTAGGATATACTGGTTCCCTGAGGCTGTGGGAGGTTCAAGTGGACCCACTATGTCCACACCCACTCTTGCAAAGGGGACCCCCACCACTGGAAGTGGAATGAGGGGGCCTTTGGGTGTCCACCTGTCTTACCACTGGCTTGACAGGTGGCACAGGAGACACAAAACTCCTTTACTTTCTGGGACATGTTGGGCCAATAGAAATGGTTAATTAACCTTTCCCAAGTCTTGGTTTGTCCCAAATGCCCAGCAAGTGGAATATCATGAGCTAAGGTTAGAATGAACTCCCTAAACTCCTGAGGCACTACCACTCTCCTAGTGGCACCAGGTTTGGGATCTCTTGCCTCAGTGTAGAGGAGTCCATCTTCCCAATAGACATTATGTGTCCCAATGATCTTTCCTTTGGTCTCTTCAGCAGCTTGCTGCCTAAGGCCTTCAAGAGAGGGATAGGTTTCTTGCCCCTTACACAACTGCTCCCTTGTGGGTCCCCCTGGGCCTAAGACTTCAACCTGATAAGGTTCCAACTCCATGGGCTCAGTTCCCTCAGAGGGCAGAACATCTTCCTGGGAAGAGAGGTTCTCTTTCTCTTGTTGTGCGGAAGCTGGTTCCCCAGTCTTCTTTCCTTTTCTCTTGGAGGGTTGGGCCCTTTTTCCAGGCTCCAACACCACTTTTTCATCCTGAGCCTTGCACTGTGCCCTTGTCTTGACACACACCAGTTCAGGGATACCCAGCATGGCTGCATGGGTTTTGAGTTCTACCTCAGCCCATGCTGAGGACTCCAGGTCATTTCCAAGCAAACAGTCTACAGGGATATTTGAGGAGACCACCACCTGTTTCAGGCCATTGACCCCTCCCCACTCTAAAGTTACCATAGCCATGGGATGTACTTTAGTCTGATTGTAACCTGTGCAAGTCTCATTTTCTGTTTCAGGTAACAATTCCCATTGATCCTTGAATGACATACAGTTCAATAGGCAAAACCTTGCGACTTGATCCGCATATTCATTTCCCATTGAAACAAATTCTTGTGATTTCACATGAGCGCTGTATTTCACCAAGGCAATTTCATGAGGTAACTGAATCGCGTGCAACAACTCCTTAATTCTTTCACCATTCTTCACTGGAGAGCCAGAAGAGGTCAAGAAACCCCTCTGTGACCACAGCTGACCAGAATCATGAACAATTCCAAATCCGTATCTGGTATCAGTATAGATAGTCACTTTTAATTGGGCAGCAGCATGACAAGCTCTAGTAAGAGCAACCAACTCAGCCACTTGAGCAGAATACACTCTCTCAAGCCAGGAAGCATCCAGGATACCAGTGATCGTTCACACAGCGTATCCCGGCTCTCAGCACTCCTAATGAGTCTCTCAACCATGAGCCATCAATAAAGATAATGTGGTCATTTTCTTCCAATTGAGTATCTTTAATATCAGGTCTCGGTTTGGTGCACATTTCTATTACCTCAAGACAATCATGTTCTACATTATCAGACTCTTCAACCTCTGTATTTTCATTTGGAAGGAAAGTTGCTGGGTTCAGCACAGTACATGTTTTCAAAGTTACATTTGGTGAGCCCAATATAATTGTTTCATATTTTGTCAATCTCGCATTTGTCACGTGCTGCGTTTTGGTACGGGTTAACAAAATCTCAACTGAGTGTGGGACCATAACTGTTAAAGGATGTCCCATCACTATGCCTTCACACTGCGTAAGACTTTGACCAACTGCTGCTACTGCACGCAGACAACCCGGTAAGGTTGCTGCGACTGGGTCCAAAGTAGCTGAAAAATATGCTACTGGTCGGTTTGCAGCTCCATGGATCTGTGCCAAGACAGACAAAGAACATGCATCACGTTCATGACAAAACAGGACAAAAGGCTTTGTGTAATCAGGCATACCTAAAGCTGGCGCCCTGCACATACACTCCCTTAGCTCACTGAATGCCTTCATCTCTTTCTCAGACACAGTTATGACATCCGGCCCATCTTTAACTTCCTTAACCGTCAGTCTTACCAATGGCTTGGAAATGACTGAGAAGTTCGGGATCCACTGGCGACAATAGCCCATCATTCCCAGAAACATCCTCACATTTATCTGTGTCGTCGGGGGACTCATCTGCAATATGGCAGTCAATCTTTCCTTGGATATTTTCCTCGATCCCTTCTCAATTAGATGACCTAAGTATTTCACCTCTTTCTGACAATATTGCAGCTTCTTTGGGGACACCTTATTCCCATTCTTTCCCAATTGGTTTAGTAAGGCAATGGTATCATACTTGCAATCATCTCTTGTTTTGGAGGCAATCAACAAATCGTCAATGTATTGCACCAGAGTCGATTAAAAAGGCAATTCCAATGACTCCAAATCTTTCTTCAGTATCTGATTGAAGATGGAAGGTGATTCCAAAAACTCTTGGGGAATTTGACACCAACTGTAAACCTTGTCGAAGAATTTGAAACTAAAGAGAAATTGGCTGTCCTCATGAAGAAGCACACAAAAGAACGCTTGGGACAAATCTACAACTGAGAACCATTCTGCACCACATGGAACCTGGAACATGATCACAGCTGGATTTGGCACCACTGGGCAACATTTCACCACTATGGCCCTCATTCTGACCCTGGCGGTCCTAAACTGCCAGGGCCGTGGGCAACGTAAGCACCGCCAACAGGCTGGCGGTGCTTCATTGCCCATTCTGACCGCGGCGGTAAAGCCGCGGTCAGAAAAGGGGATCTGGCGGTTTCCCGCTGGAATACCCCTGGCAGAGCTGAACCTCCATGGCGGCGCTGCAAGCAGCGCCGCCAGGGGGATTCCGACCCTCTTCCCGCCAGCCTGTTTCTGGCGGTTTTGACCACCAGGAACAGGATGGCGGGAACGGGTGTCGTGGGGCCCCTGGGGGCCCCTGCACTGCCCATGCCAATGGGCCTAACAGGGCCCCAGCATGATTTTCACTGTCTGCATAGAAGACAGTGAAAATCGCGACGGGTGCAACTGCACCCGTCGCACCCCTGCAACACCGCCTGCTCAATTCGGAGCCGGCCTCTGTGTTGCAGGGCCTTTCCCGCTGGGCCGGCAGGCGCTACTTTGGCGGGCGCCCGCCGGCCCAGCGGGAAAGCCAGAATGGCCTCTGCGGTCTTTTGACCGCGGAGCGGCCAAATGGCAGTGACCGCATAGCGGGCGGCTACTGCCGCCCGCCGCGGTCAGAATGACCGCCTATGTCTTTAATCTTTCTCAAGCCTTGGACAATTCAAACTTTCCCACAAGGCTTTCTTAGTCCCATTATAGGTGAATTACATGGACCGCTCATCACTTCTTTCAGGACTCCTTTCTTCACAAAGTCTGCAATTATTTGCATTACCTGTTGTAGGAAGTTGGCTCTGTATGTACTATTTCAAAGTAAGAAATAGCATGCGCAGAGTCCAAGGGTTCCCCTTAGAGGTAAGATAGTGTCAAAAACAGATAATTCTGATGCTCTATTTTGTGGTAGTGTGGTCGAGCAGTAGGCTTATCAGAGGGTAGTGTTAAGCATTTGTTGTACACACACAGGCAATAAATGAGGAACACATACTCAAAGACAATTCCAGGCCAAAAGGTTTTTATATAGAAAAATATATTTTCTGAGTTTATTTTAAGAACCACAGGTTCAAGATTTTCAATCAATACTTTAAATGAAAGGTACTTCACTCAGGTATCATAGGAACTTTGAATCAGCAAAATAGCATGTACAGTTTTCACAAAAATGGCAATAAGCTATTTTCAAACTAGACAGTGCAAATTTCAACAGTTCCTGGGGGAGGTAAGTATTTGTTAGTTTTGCAGGTAAGTAAACCACCTACAGGGTTCAAAGTTGGGTCCAAGGTAGCCCACCGTTGGGGGTTCAGGGCAACCCCAAAGTTACCACACCAGCAGCTCAGGGCCGGCCAGGTGCAGAGGTCAAAGTGGTGCCTAAAACACATAGGCTTCAATGGAGAAGGGGGTGCCCCGGTTCCAGTCTGCCAACAGGTAGGTACCCGCGTCTTTGGAGGGCAGACCAGGGGGGTTTTGTAGGGCACCGGGGGGGACACAAGTTAGCACAAAAAGTACACCCTCAGCGGCACGGGGCGGCCGGGTGCAGCGTCAGGTTTGCAATGGAGTTCAATGGGAGACCCAGGGGTCTCTTCAGCAAAGCAGGCGGGCAAGGTGGGGGGGCTCCTCAGGGTAGCCACCACCTGGGCAAGGGAGAGGGCCACCTGGGGGTCGCTTCTGTACTGGAGGTCTGATCCTTCAGGTCCTGGGGGCTGCTGGTGCAGTGTCTTTACCAGGCGTTGGGTTCTTAGAAGCAGGCAGTCACGGTCAGGGGGAGCCTCTGGATTCCCTCTGCAGGCGTCGCTGGGGGGGGCTCAGGGGGGTCAATTCTGGCTACTCACAGGGTCGCAGTCACCGGGAAGTCCTCCCTGTAGTGTTGGTTCTCCGCAGGTCGAGCCGGGGGCATCGGGTGCAGAGTGGAAAGTCTCATGCTTCCGGCGGGAAACGTGCAGTCCTTTAAAGTTTGTTTCTTTGTTGCAAAGTTGTTTCTTCTTTGGAGCAGAGCCGCTGTCCTCAGGAGTTCTTGGTCCTTTTAGATTCAGGGTAGTCCTCTGAGGCTTCAGAGGTTGCTGGACCCTGGGGAGAGCGTCGCTGTTGCAGTTTTTCTTGAAGTGGGGAGACAGGCCGGTAGGGATAGGGCCAAAGCAGTTGGTGTCTCCGTCTTCTCTGAAGGGCTTCAGGTCAGCAGTCCTTCTTCGTCTTCAGGTTGCAGGAATCTCTCTTGCTAAGTTCTGCAAGATGGAGTATTTCTAAAAGTCAGAGTCACCTCAGCTCAGGACACCTTAGGGGTTGTCCTGACTGGCCAGTGGCTCCTCCATGTTTTTCTCATTATCTCCTCCGGCCTTGCCGCCAAAACTGGGGCCGTGGCCGGAGGGGGCGGGCATCTCCACTAGCTGGAATGCCCTGGGGCGCTGTAACAAAGGGGGTGAGCCTTTGAGGCTCACTGCCAGGTGTTACAGTTCCTGCAGGGGGAGGTGACAAGCACCTCCATCCAGTACAGGCTTTGTTACTAGCCACAGAGTGACAAAGGTACTATCCCCATGTGGCCAGCAACATGTCTGGTGTGTGGCAGGCTGGTAAAAATAGTCAGCCCACACTGGAATTCGGGTATGTTTTCAGAGGGCATCTCTAAGATGCCCTCTGGGGTGTATTTTACAATAAAATGTACACTGGCATCAGTATGCATTTATTGT
This sequence comes from Pleurodeles waltl, assembly GCF_031143425.1. NCBI lineage: Eukaryota > Metazoa > Chordata > Amphibia > Caudata > Salamandridae > Pleurodeles > Pleurodeles waltl. The sequence goes on along the minus strand of NC_090449.1, from coordinate 589,442,000 downwards.
GCTGAGAAATTTGATACCAAACTTCCCGGTTTTCAGTGTAGCCATTATGGTGCTGTGGAGTTCGTGTTTGACAGACTCCCAGACCATATACTCTTATGGCTACCCTGCACTTACAATGTCTAAGGTTTTTCTTAGACACTGTAGGGGCATAGTGCTCATGCACCTATGCCCTCACCTATGGAATAGTGCACCCTGCCTTAGGGCTGTAAGGCCTGCTAGAGGGGTGACTTATCTATGCTAGAGGCAGTGTGAGGTTGGCATGGCACTCTGAGGGGAGTGCCATGTCGACTTAGTCATTTTCTCCCCACCAGCACACACAAGCTGGCAAGCAGTGTGTCAGCGCTGAATGAGGGGTCCCCAGGGTGGCATACGACATGCTGCAGCCCTTAGAGACCTTCCCTGCCATCAGGGCCCTTGGCACCAGGGGTACCAGTTACAAGGGACTTACCTGGATGCCAGGGTGTGCCAATTGTGGAAACAAAGGTACAGTTTTAGGGAAAGAACACTGGTGCTGGGGTCTGGTTAGCAGGCCTCAGCACACTTTCAAATCATAACTTGGCATCAGCAAAGGCAAAAAGTCAGGGGCTACCATGCCAAGGAGGCATTTCCTTACACAACTCCCCCCCAAACAAAAGAGGATGAGACTAACCTTTCCCAAGAGAGTCTTCATTTTCTAAGTGGAAGAACCTGGAAAGGCCATCTGCATTGGCATGGGCAGTCCTAGGTCTGTGTTCCACGATAAAGTCCATTCCCTGTAGGGAGATGGACCACCTCAACAGTTTTGGATTTTCACCTTTCATTTGCATTAGCCATCTGAGAGGTCTGTGGTCAGTTTGAACTACAAAGTGAGTCCCAAAGAGGTATGGTCTCAGCTTCTTCAGGGACCAAACCACAGCGAAGGCCTCCCTCTCAATGATACTCCAACGTTGCTCCCTGGGGAGTAACCTCCTGCTAATGAAAGCAACAGGCTGGTCAAGGCTATCATCATTTGTTTGGGACAAAACTGCCCCTATCCCATGTTCAGAGGCATCAGTCTGCACAATGAACTGCTTGGAGTAATCTGGATCATTTAGAACTTGTCCTGTGCACATAGCTTGTTTCAGGGTGTCAAAGGCCTGTTGGCATTCTACAGTCCAGTTTACCTTCTTGGGCATTTTCTTGGAGGTAAGTTCTGTGAGGGGTGTCACTATTGATCCATATCCCTTCACAAACCTCCTGTAGTGTGCAGTCAAGCCAAGGAATGCCCTGACTTGAGTCTGGGTTTTTGGAGCTGCCCAGTCCAGAATAGTCTGGATCTTGGGCTGGAGTGGCTGAACTTGGCCTCCACCTACAAGGTGTCCCAAGTAAACCACAGTTCCCTGCCCTATCTGGCATTTGGATGCCTTGATAGAGAGGCCTGCTGCTTGCAGGGCCTTCAAAACCTTCTTCAGGTGGACCAGGTGATCCTGCCAGCTGGAGCTAAAGACAGCAATATCGTCAAGGTAAGCTGCGCTAAAGGACTACAAGCCAGCAAGGAATTGATTTACCAACCTTTGGAAGGTGGCAGGGGCATTCTTTAAACCAAAGGGCATAACAGTAAACTGATAGTGCCCATCAGGTGTGGAGAATGCTGTCTTTTCTTTTGCTCCTGGTGCCATTTTGATTTGCCAGTACCCTGCTGTCAAGTCAAAGGTACTTAAGTATCTGGCAGCACCTAGGGCCATATTTATACTTTTCGACGCACAACTGTGCCAACGCAGTTGTGCGTCGAAAAAGTTAACGCCGGCTAACGCCATTCTGAAGCGCCATGCGGGAGCCGTATTTATACAATGACGTTAGCCGGCGTTAGCCGGCGGAGCTGCCTGGTGTGCGTTAAAAAAAATGACGTACACCAGGCAGCGCCGGCGTAGGGGAAAATGGAGCTTGGACGTCAAAAAATGGGGCAAGTCAGGCTGAGGCAAAATTTTCGCCTCAACCCGATTTGCGCCATTTATTTTGACTCCCAACCCCCATTGAAATGACTCCTGTCTTAGCAAAGACAGGAGTCATGCCCCCTTGCCCAATGGCCATGCCCAGGGGACTTATGTCCCTTGGGCATGGTCATTGGGCATAGTGGCATGTAGGGGGGCACAAATCAGGCCCCCCTATGCCACAAAAAAATAAAATAATAATACTTACCAGCACTTACCTTAATGTCCCAGGGGTGGGTCCCTACATCCTTGGGTGTCCTCCTGGGGTGGCAAGGGTGGCAGGGAGTGTCCCTGGGGGCATGGGAGGGCACCTCTGGGCTCCTTCCGAGCCCACAGGTCCCTTAACGCCTGCCCTGACCAGGCGCTAAAAAACGGCGCAAAAGCAGCTGAACGTCATTTTTTTTTACCCACCCACTCCCGGGCGTCATTTTTGCCCGGGAGTATAAATACAGCGCACATGCCTTGGATTCACATCTGCCCTGTCATGAAAGAGTTTGAGGCGGTTCACATGGATCACCCTTTTGGGGGTCCTGCTAGTGCCTAGGTCTACCAGGTAGGTGACCTGACTCTTTCTTTCTAGCACTGGGTAAGGGCCACTCCATCTGTCCTGAAGTGCTCTGGGAGCCACAGGATCCAGAACCCAGACTTTCTGCCCTGGCTGAAACTCAACCATATCATACCACATCTTCTGGAGTTGTTGGCTGGCCTCAAGGTTTTTACTTGCCTTTTCCATGTACTCTGCCATCCTGGAACGTAGGCCTAGTACATAGTCCACTATATCTTGTTTAGGCTCATGAAGAGGTCTCTCCCAGCCTTCTTTTACAAGAGCTAGTGGTCCCCTTACAAGATGGCCAAACAGAAGTTCAAAGGGGGAAAACCCTACTCCCATCTGAGGCACCTCTCTGTAGGCAAAAAGCAGACATGGCATCTCCTTTTGAGCTTTTCAGGGAGCCCCATGATCATGCCTTTCAATGTCTTGTTAAATCTTTCTACAAGGCCATTGGTTTGTGGATGGTATGGTGTGGTGAATTTGTAAGTCACCCCACAATCATTCCACATATGTTTCAGGTATGCTGACATGAAGATGGTACCCCTGTCAGACACCACCTCCTTAGGAAATCCCACTCTGGTAAAGATACCAATGAGTGCTTTAGCTACTGCAGGGGCAGTAGTGGACCTAAGGGGAATTGCTTCATGGTACCTAGTGGCATGATCCACTACCACTAGGATATACTGGTTCCCTGAGGCTGTGGGAGGTTCAAGTGGACCCACTATGTCCACACCCACTCTTGCAAAGGGGACCCCCACCACTGGAAGTGGAATGAGGGGGCCTTTGGGTGTCCACCTGTCTTACCACTGGCTTGACAGGTGGCACAGGAGACACAAAACTCCTTTACTTTCTGGGACATGTTGGGCCAATAGAAATGGTTAATTAACCTTTCCCAAGTCTTGGTTTGTCCCAAATGCCCAGCAAGTGGAATATCATGAGCTAAGGTTAGAATGAACTCCCTAAACTCCTGAGGCACTACCACTCTCCTAGTGGCACCAGGTTTGGGATCTCTTGCCTCAGTGTAGAGGAGTCCATCTTCCCAATAGACATTATGTGTCCCAATGATCTTTCCTTTGGTCTCTTCAGCAGCTTGCTGCCTAAGGCCTTCAAGAGAGGGATAGGTTTCTTGCCCCTTACACAACTGCTCCCTTGTGGGTCCCCCTGGGCCTAAGACTTCAACCTGATAAGGTTCCAACTCCATGGGCTCAGTTCCCTCAGAGGGCAGAACATCTTCCTGGGAAGAGAGGTTCTCTTTCTCTTGTTGTGCGGAAGCTGGTTCCCCAGTCTTCTTTCCTTTTCTCTTGGAGGGTTGGGCCCTTTTTCCAGGCTCCAACACCACTTTTTCATCCTGAGCCTTGCACTGTGCCCTTGTCTTGACACACACCAGTTCAGGGATACCCAGCATGGCTGCATGGGTTTTGAGTTCTACCTCAGCCCATGCTGAGGACTCCAGGTCATTTCCAAGCAAACAGTCTACAGGGATATTTGAGGAGACCACCACCTGTTTCAGGCCATTGACCCCTCCCCACTCTAAAGTTACCATAGCCATGGGATGTACTTTAGTCTGATTGTAACCTGTGCAAGTCTCATTTTCTGTTTCAGGTAACAATTCCCATTGATCCTTGAATGACATACAGTTCAATAGGCAAAACCTTGCGACTTGATCCGCATATTCATTTCCCATTGAAACAAATTCTTGTGATTTCACATGAGCGCTGTATTTCACCAAGGCAATTTCATGAGGTAACTGAATCGCGTGCAACAACTCCTTAATTCTTTCACCATTCTTCACTGGAGAGCCAGAAGAGGTCAAGAAACCCCTCTGTGACCACAGCTGACCAGAATCATGAACAATTCCAAATCCGTATCTGGTATCAGTATAGATAGTCACTTTTAATTGGGCAGCAGCATGACAAGCTCTAGTAAGAGCAACCAACTCAGCCACTTGAGCAGAATACACTCTCTCAAGCCAGGAAGCATCCAGGATACCAGTGATCGTTCACACAGCGTATCCCGGCTCTCAGCACTCCTAATGAGTCTCTCAACCATGAGCCATCAATAAAGATAATGTGGTCATTTTCTTCCAATTGAGTATCTTTAATATCAGGTCTCGGTTTGGTGCACATTTCTATTACCTCAAGACAATCATGTTCTACATTATCAGACTCTTCAACCTCTGTATTTTCATTTGGAAGGAAAGTTGCTGGGTTCAGCACAGTACATGTTTTCAAAGTTACATTTGGTGAGCCCAATATAATTGTTTCATATTTTGTCAATCTCGCATTTGTCACGTGCTGCGTTTTGGTACGGGTTAACAAAATCTCAACTGAGTGTGGGACCATAACTGTTAAAGGATGTCCCATCACTATGCCTTCACACTGCGTAAGACTTTGACCAACTGCTGCTACTGCACGCAGACAACCCGGTAAGGTTGCTGCGACTGGGTCCAAAGTAGCTGAAAAATATGCTACTGGTCGGTTTGCAGCTCCATGGATCTGTGCCAAGACAGACAAAGAACATGCATCACGTTCATGACAAAACAGGACAAAAGGCTTTGTGTAATCAGGCATACCTAAAGCTGGCGCCCTGCACATACACTCCCTTAGCTCACTGAATGCCTTCATCTCTTTCTCAGACACAGTTATGACATCCGGCCCATCTTTAACTTCCTTAACCGTCAGTCTTACCAATGGCTTGGAAATGACTGAGAAGTTCGGGATCCACTGGCGACAATAGCCCATCATTCCCAGAAACATCCTCACATTTATCTGTGTCGTCGGGGGACTCATCTGCAATATGGCAGTCAATCTTTCCTTGGATATTTTCCTCGATCCCTTCTCAATTAGATGACCTAAGTATTTCACCTCTTTCTGACAATATTGCAGCTTCTTTGGGGACACCTTATTCCCATTCTTTCCCAATTGGTTTAGTAAGGCAATGGTATCATACTTGCAATCATCTCTTGTTTTGGAGGCAATCAACAAATCGTCAATGTATTGCACCAGAGTCGATTAAAAAGGCAATTCCAATGACTCCAAATCTTTCTTCAGTATCTGATTGAAGATGGAAGGTGATTCCAAAAACTCTTGGGGAATTTGACACCAACTGTAAACCTTGTCGAAGAATTTGAAACTAAAGAGAAATTGGCTGTCCTCATGAAGAAGCACACAAAAGAACGCTTGGGAAAAATCTACAACTGAGAACCATTCTGCACCACATGGAACCTGGAACATGATCACAGCTGGATTTGGCACCACTGGGCAACATTTCACCACTATGGCCCTCATTCTGACCCTGGCGGTCCTAAACTGCCAGGGCCGTGGGCAACGTAAGCACCGCCAACAGGCTGGCGGTGCTTCATTGCCCATTCTGACCGCGGCGGTAAAGCCGCGGTCAGAAAAGGGGATCTGGCGGTTTCCCGCTGGAATACCCCTGGCAGAGCTGAACCTCCATGGCGGCGCTGCAAGCAGCGCCGCCAGGGGGATTCCGACCCTCTTCCCGCCAGCCTGTTTCTGGCGGTTTTGACCACCAGGAACAGGATGGCGGGAACGGGTGTCGTGGGGCCCCTGGGGGCCCCTGCACTGCCCATGCCAATGGGCCTAACAGGGCCCCAGCATGATTTTCACTGTCTGCATAGAAGACAGTGAAAATCGCGACGGGTGCAACTGCACCCGTCGCACCCCTGCAACACCGCCTGCTCAATTCGGAGCCGGCCTCTGTGTTGCAGGGCCTTTCCCGCTGGGCCGGCAGGCGCTACTTTGGCGGGCGCCCGCCGGCCCAGCGGGAAAGCCAGAATGGCCTCTGCGGTCTTTTGACCGCGGAGCGGCCAAATGGCAGTGACCGCATAGCGGGCGGCTACTGCCGCCCGCCGCGGTCAGAATGACCGCCTATGTCTTTAATCTTTCTCAAGCCTTGGACAATTCAAACTTTCCCACAAGGCTTTCTTAGTCCCATTATAGGTGAATTACATGGACCGCTCATCACTTCTTTCAGGACTCCTTTCTTCACAAAGTCTGCAATTATTTGCATTACCTGTTGTAGGAAGTTGGCTCTGTATGTACTATTTCAAAGTAAGAAATAGCATGCGCAGAGTCCAAGGGTTCCCCTTAGAGGTAAGATAGTGTCAAAAACAGATAATTCTGATGCTCTATTTTGTGGTAGTGTGGTCGAGCAGTAGGCTTATCAGAGGGTAGTGTTAAGCATTTGTTGTACACACACAGGCAATAAATGAGGAACACATACTCAAAGACAATTCCAGGCCAAAAGGTTTTTATATAGAAAAATATATTTTCTGAGTTTATTTTAAGAACCACAGGTTCAAGATTTTCAATCAATACTTTAAATGAAAGGTACTTCACTCAGGTATCATAGGAACTTTGAATCAGCAAAATAGCATGTACAGTTTTCACAAAAATGGCAATAAGCTATTTTCAAACTAGACAGTGCAAATTTCAACAGTTCCTGGGGGAGGTAAGTATTTGTTAGTTTTGCAGGTAAGTAAACCACCTACAGGGTTCAAAGTTGGGTCCAAGGTAGCCCACCGTTGGGGGTTCAGGGCAACCCCAAAGTTACCACACCAGCAGCTCAGGGCCGGCCAGGTGCAGAGGTCAAAGTGGTGCCTAAAACACATAGGCTTCAATGGAGAAGGGGGTGCCCCGGTTCCAGTCTGCCAACAGGTAGGTACCCGCGTCTTTGGAGGGCAGACCAGGGGGGTTTTGTAGGGCACCGGGGGGGACACAAGTTAGCACAAAAAGTACACCCTCAGCGGCACGGGGCGGCCGGGTGCAGCGTCAGGTTTGCAATGGAGTTCAATGGGAGACCCAGGGGTCTCTTCAGCAAAGCAGGCGGGCAAGGTGGGGGGGCTCCTCAGGGTAGCCACCACCTGGGCAAGGGAGAGGGCCACCTGGGGGTCGCTTCTGTACTGGAGGTCTGATCCTTCAGGTCCTGGGGGCTGCTGGTGCAGTGTCTTTACCAGGCGTTGGGTTCTTAGAAGCAGGCAGTCACGGTCAGGGGGAGCCTCTGGATTCCCTCTGCAGGCGTCGCTGGGGGGGGCTCAGGGGGGTCAATTCTGGCTACTCACAGGGTCGCAGTCACCGGGAAGTCCTCCCTGTAGTGTTGGTTCTCCGCAGGTCGAGCCGGGGGCATCGGGTGCAGAGTGGAAAGTCTCATGCTTCCGGCGGGAAACGTGCAGTCCTTTAAAGTTTGTTTCTTTGTTGCAAAGTTGTTTCTTCTTTGGAGCAGAGCCGCTGTCCTCAGGAGTTCTTGGTCCTTTTAGATTCAGGGTAGTCCTCTGAGGCTTCAGAGGTTGCTGGACCCTGGGGAGAGCGTCGCTGTTGCAGTTTTTCTTGAAGTGGGGAGACAGGCCGGTAGGGATAGGGCCAAAGCAGTTGGTGTCTCCGTCTTCTCTGAAGGGCTTCAGGTCAGCAGTCCTTCTTCGTCTTCAGGTTGCAGGAATCTCTCTTGCTAAGTTCTGCAAGATGGAGTATTTCTAAAAGTCAGAGTCACCTCAGCTCAGGACACCTTAGGGGTTGTCCTGACTGGCCAGTGGCTCCTCCATGTTTTTCTCATTATCTCCTCCGGCCTTGCCGCCAAAACTGGGGCCGTGGCCGGAGGGGGCGGGCATCTCCACTAGCTGGAATGCCCTGGGGCGCTGTAACAAAGGGGGTGAGCCTTTGAGGCTCACTGCCAGGTGTTACAGTTCCTGCAGGGGGAGGTGACAAGCACCTCCATCCAGTACAGGCTTTGTTACTAGCCACAGAGTGACAAAGGTACTATCCCCATGTGGCCAGCAACATGTCTGGTGTGTGGCAGGCTGGTAAAAATAGTCAGCCCACACTGGAATTCGGGTATGTTTTCAGAGGGCATCTCTAAGATGCCCTCTGGGGTGTATTTTACAATAAAATGTACACTGGCATCAGTATGCATTTATTGTGCTGAGAAATTTGATACCAAACTTCCCGGTTTTCAGTGTAGCCATTATGGTGCTGTGGAGTTCGTGTTTGACAGACTCCCAGACCATATACTCTTATGGCTACCCTGCACTTACAATGTCTAAGGTTTTTCTTAGACACTGTAGGGGCATAGTGCTCATGCACCTATGCCCTCACCTATGGAATAGTGCACCCTGCCTTAGGGCTGTAAGGCCTGCTAGAGGGGTGACTTATCTATGCTAGAGGCAGTGTGAGGTTGGCATGGCACTCTGAGGGGAGTGCCATGTCGACTTAGTCATTTTCTCCCCACCAGCACACACAAGCTGGCAAGCAGTGTGTCAGCGCTGAATGAGGGGTCCCCAGGGTGGCATACGACATGCTGCAGCCCTTAGAGACCTTCCCTGCCATCAGGGCCCTTGGCACCAGGGGTACCAGTTACAAGGGACTTACCTGGATGCCAGGGTGTGCCAATTGTGGAAACAAAGGTACAGTTTTAGGGAAAGAACACTGGTGCTGGGGTCTGGTTAGCAGGCCTCAGCACACTTTCAAATCATAACTTGGCATCAGCAAAGGCAAAAAGTCAGGGGCTACCATGCCAAGGAGGCATTTCCTTACACAACTCCCCCCCAAACAAAAGAGGATGAGACTAACCTTTCCCAAGAGAGTCTTCATTTTCTAAGTGGAAGAACCTGGAAAGGCCATCTGCATTGGCATGGGCAGTCCTAGGTCTGTGTTCCACGATAAAGTCCATTCCCTGTAGGGAGATGGACCACCTCAACAGTTTTGGATTTTCACCTTTCATTTGCATTAGCCATCTGAGAGGTCTGTGGTCAGTTTGAACTACAAAGTGAGTCCCAAAGAGGTATGGTCTCAGCTTCTTCAGGGACCAAACCACAGCGAAGGCCTCCCTCTCAATGATACTCCAATGTTGCTCCCTGGGGAGTAACCTCCTGCTAATGAAAGCAACAGGCTGGTCAAGGCTATCATCATTTGTTTGGGACAAAACTGCCCCTATCCCATGTTCAGAGGCATCAGTCTGCACAATGAACTGCTTGGAGTAATCTGGATCATTTAGAACTTGTCCTGTGCACATAGCTTGTTTCAGGGTGTCAAAGGCCTGTTGGCATTCTACAGTCCAGTTTACCTTCTTGGGCATTTTCTTGGAGGTAAGTTCTGTGAGGGGTGTCACTATTGATCCATATCCCTTCACAAACCTCCTGTAGTGTGCAGTCAAGCCAAGGAATGCCCTGACTTGAGTCTGGGTTTTTGGAGCTGCCCAGTCCAGAATAGTCTGGATCTTGGGCTGGAGTGGCTGAACTTGGCCTCCACCTACAAGGTGTCCCAAGTAAACCACAGTTCCCTGCCCTATCTGGCATTTGGATGCCTTGATAGAGAGGCCTGCTGCTTGCAGGGCCTTCAAAACCTTCTTCAGGTGGACCAGGTGATCCTGCCAGCTGGAGCTAAAGACAGCAATATCGTCAAGGTAAGCTGCGCTAAAGGACTACAAGCCAGCAAGGAATTGATTTACCAACCTTTGGAAGGTGGCAGGGGCATTCTTTAAACCAAAGGGCATAACAGTAAACTGATAGTGCCCATCAGGTGTGGAGAATGCTGTCTTTTCTTTTGCTCCTGGTGCCATTTTGATTTGCCAGTACCCTGCTGTCAAGTCAAAGGTACTTAAGTATCTGGCAGCACCTAGGGCCATATTTATACTTTTCGACGCACAACTGTGCCAACGCAGTTGTGCGTCGAAAAAGTTAACGCCGGCTAACGCCATTCTGAAGCGCCATGCGGGAGCCGTATTTATACAATGACGTTAGCCGGCGTTAGCCGGCGGAGCTGCCTGGTGTGCGTTAAAAAAAATGACGTACACCAGGCAGCGCCGGCGTAGGGGAAAATGGAGCTTGGACGTCAAAAAATGGGGCAAGTCAGGCTGAGGCAAAATTTTCGCCTCAACCCGATTTGCGCCATTTATTTTGACTCCCAACCCCCATTGAAATGACTCCTGTCTTAGCAAAGACAGGAGTCATGCCCCCTTGCCCAATGGCCATGCCCAGGGGACTTATGTCCCTTGGGCATGGTCATTGGGCATAGTGGCATGTAGGGGGGCACAAATCAGGCCCCCCTATGCCACAAAAAAATAAAATAATAATACTTACCAGCACTTACCTTAATGTCCCAGGGGTGGGTCCCTACATCCTTGGGTGTCCTCCTGGGGTGGCAAGGGTGGCAGGGAGTGTCCCTGGGGGCATGGGAGGGCACCTCTGGGCTCCTTCCGAGCCCACAGGTCCCTTAACGCCTGCCCTGACCAGGCGCTAAAAAACGGCGCAAAAGCAGCTGAACGTCATTTTTTTTTACCCACCCACTCCCGGGCGTCATTTTTGCCCGGGAGTATAAATACAGCGCACATGCCTTGGAGTCATTTTTTAGACGGGAACGCCTTCCTTGCATATCATTAACGCAAGGAAGGTGTCCACGCTAAAAAATGACACAAACTCCATGAACTTTGGCGCTAGATGCGTCTAACGGCAAAGTATAAATATGGAGTTCGTTTTGCGTCGAATTTGTGTTAAAAAAAACGACGCAAATCCGGCGCAAACAGAGTATAAATATGCCCCCTAGTTTGTCAATCAATTCATCTGCCCTTGGAATGAGATGGGCATCTGTCTTGGTGACAGAATTAAGGCCTCTGTAGTCCACACAAAACCTCATCTCTCTCTTTCCATCTTTGGTGTGAGGTTTGGGGACTAAGACCACTTGGCTAGCCCAGGGGCTGTCAGAGTGCTCAATGACTCCCAATTTCAGCATCTTGTGGACTTCCACCTTGATGCTTTCCTTAACTTGGTCAGACTGTCTGAAAAGTTTGTTTTTGACAGGCATGCTGTCTCCTGTGTCCACATCGTGGGTACACAGGTGTGTCTGACCAGAGTTTAGGGAAAAGAGCTCAGCAAACTGTTGTAAGACCTTCCTACAGTCAGATTGCTGTTGGTCAGAGAGGGTGTCTGAATAGATCACTCCATCTACTGAGCCATCTTAGGGTCTGTGGAGAGGAGATCAGGGAGAGGTTCACTCTCAGCTTCCTGGTCCTCATCTGTTACCATCAACAGATTCACATCTGCCCTGTCATGAAAGAGTTTGAGGCGGTTCACATGGATCACCCTTTTGGGGGTCCTGCTAGTGCCTAGGTCTACCAGGTAGGTGACCTGACTCTTTCTTTCTAGCACTGGGTAAGGGCCACTCCATCTGTCCTGAAGTGCTCTGGGAGCCACAGGATCCAGAACCCAGACTTTCTGCCCTGGCTGAAACTCAACCATATCATACCACATCTTCTGGAGTTGTTGGCTGGCCTCAAGGTTTTTACTTGCCTTTTCCATGTACTCTGCCATCCTGGAACGTAGGCCTAGTACATAGTCCACTATATCTTGTTTAGGCTCATGAAGAGGTCTCTCCCAGCCTTCTTTTACAAGAGCTAGTGGTCCCCTTACAAGATGGCCAAACAGAAGTTCAAAGGGGGAAAACCCTACTCCCATCTGAGGCACCTCTCTGTAGGCAAAAAGCAGACATGGCATCTCCTTTTGAGCTTTTCAGGGAGCCCCATGATCATGCCTTTCAATGTCTTGTTAAATCTTTCTACAAGGCCATTGGTTTGTGGATGGTATGGTGTGGTGAATTTATAAGTCACCCCACAATCATTCCACATATGTTTCAGGTATGCTGACATGAAGATGGTACCCCTGTCAGACACCACCTCCTTAGGAAATCCCACTCTGGTAAAGATACCAATGAGTGCTTTAGCTACTGCAGGGGCAGTAGTGGACCTAAGGGGAATTGCTTCATGGTACCTAGTGGCATGATCCACTACCACTAGGATATACTGGTTCCCTGAGGCTGTGGGAGGTTCAAGTGGACCCACTATGTCCACACCCACTCTTGCAAAGGGGACCCCCACCACTGGAAGTGGAATGAGGGGGCCTTTGGGTGTCCACCTGTCTTACCACTGGCTTGACAGGTGGCACAGGAGACACAAAACTCCTTTACTTTCTGGGACATGTTGGGCCAATAGAAATGGTTAATTAACCTTTCCCAAGTCTTGGTTTGTCCCAAATGCCCAGCAAGTGGAATATCATGAGCTAAGGTTAGAATGAACTCCCTAAACTCCTGAGGCACTACCACTCTCCTAGTGGCACCAGGTTTGGGATCTCTTGCCTCAGTGTAGAGGAGTCCATCTTCCCAATAGACATTATGTGTCCCAATGATCTTTCCTTTGGTCTCTTCAGCAGCTTGCTGCCTAAGGCCTTCAAGAGAGGGATAGGTTTCTTGCCCCTTACACAACTGCTCCCTTGTGGGTCCCCCTGGGCCTAAGACTTCAACCTGATAAGGTTCCAACTCCATGGGCTCAGTTCCCTCAGAGGGCAGAACATCTTCCTGGGAAGAGAGGTTCTCTTTCTCTTGTTGTGCGGAAGCTGGTTCCCCAGTCTTCTTTCCTTTTCTCTTGGAGGGTTGGGCCCTTTTTCCAGGCTCCAACACCACTTTTTCATCCTGAGCCTTGCACTGTGCCCTTGTCTTGACACACACCAGTTCAGGGATACCCAGCATGGCTGCATGGGTTTTGAGTTCTACCTCAGCCCATGCTGAGGACTCCAGGTCATTTCCAAGCAAACAGTCTACAGGGATATTTGAGGAGACCACCACCTGTTTCAGGCCATTGACCCCTCCCCACTCTAAAGTTACCATAGCCATGGGATGTACTTTAGTCTGATTGTCAGCGTTGGTGACTGGATAAGTTTGTCCAGCCAGGTATTGAACAGAGGAAACCAGTTTCTCTGTCACCCTGGTGACACTGGCACCTGTATCCCTCAGGCCTTCTACACTAGTCCCATTAATTAAGAGTTTCTGCCTGTATTTTTGCATATTAGGAGGCCAGGCACCCAGTGTGGCTAAGTCCACCCCACCCTCAGAGACTAATGTAGCTTCAGTGTGAACCCTGATTTGCTCTGGGCACACTGTTGATCCCACTTGGAGACTGGCTATTCCAGTGTTAGCTGAAGTGGAGTTTGAAGTGGAACTTTTCTTGGGATAGGCCTTGTCTCCAGTTTGATGTCCCTGCTGATTCCAGCTACGACACCAGGCCTTTTTGGGATCAAAGTTTTTACCCTTGTACCTAAAATTGGATTGTGAAGAGGCTTTGGACCCTCCCTCCTGAGCAGGTTTTTGGGGCCCTGTAGAAGACTCTTTACTTTTTCCCTTGGATGTCTCAACACTCTTCCCCTGGGGAGTCTTGTCTTTGTGACCCCTTTCTTTTGGTCACCCCCTGTGGAAGTCTTGGTCACCCTAGTCTTGACCCAATGGTCCGCCTTCTTTCCCAATTCTTGGGGAGAAATTGGTCCTAGGTCTACCAGCTGTGATGCAGTTTATCATTGAAACAATTAACAGGTGTTCTTTCACAAATAAATTGTACAGCCCTTCATAATCATTTACACCACTGCCATGAATCCAACCATCCAGTGTTTTGACTGAGAAGTCAACAAAATCAACCCAGGTCTGGCTCGAGGATTTTTGAGCCCCCCTGAACCTAATCGGGTACTCCTCAGTTGAGAATCCAATGCCCTCAATCAGGGTAGCCTTCATGAGGTCATAGGATTCTGCATCTTTTCCATAGAGTGTGAGGAGTCTATCCCTACACTTTCCAGTGAACATTTCCCAAGGGAGAGCACCCAAGTGAGATCTGTTTACTTTTCTGGTTGCACAAGCCCTCTCAAAAGCTGTGAACCATTTGGTGATGTCATCACCATCTTCATATTTAGTTACAATCCCTTTAGGGATTTTCAACATGTCAGGAGAATCTCTGACCCTATTTATGTTGCTGCCACCATTGATGGGACCTAAGCCCATCTCTTGTCTTTACCTTTCTATGGCTAGGATCTGTCTTTCCAAAGCCAATCTTTTGGCCAACCTGGCTAGCAGGAGGTCATCTTCATTGAGGCTGCCCTCAATGCTTACAGAGCTGTTGGACTCTCCTGTGAGAGAAGCAACATCTCTGACTATCACATCTGGAGTCAGGGTTGGAGAAACCCTGGGCTCCTTAACTAGGAGAGGGGGTTGGAAATTCCCCCCCTCATCACTAGCTTCCCCCTCTGTGAAGATATCATCAGAGGGGTTGTTTTTAGCAAACTATGCCAAAAGCTCCTGGAGCTGTACTTTGGTAGAGTTTCAACCAGTCTTTATCTTTTTGATTTTGCAGAGAGACCTTAACTCTGACATCCTAAGATGCAGGTAGGGGGTGAGGTTGAGTTCCATCACTATCTCTTCTGCAGCAGACATTATGGGTGTAATTTTGACCTCGGCAGTCTTTTTCCAAGACCGCTGAGGGACCGCCGTGCGGAAGACCTATTATGACCGTTGGCAGCTCTCCGTCCTTTTACGGATGGAGAGCTGCCAACAGCCATACAGGCGGGCGGCGGGGAAGTGGAGGTTGCTCCACCTCCACCGCCACGCCAACAGAACCCCGTCCTGTGATTCGGCGTGGCGGTGTTCTGTTGGCGGTGTGGTGACGGCGGAGCAGCCCCCATGGCTCCCGTCCCCTCCAGAAGGATCGTCGGACCAGGTAAGTCGATAGTCCGTGAGGGGAGGGGGGTGGGGGGTGTTTTGTGTTGTGTGCATGCATGGGGGTGTGCATGTGTGTATGTAGAGGGGGTGTGTGAGTGCGTGTATGCTTGCGGGGGTGTTGTGTGTTTGGGAATGAGTGCGTGTATGTCTGTAGGTATGTCTGTATGGATGTGTGCGTGTATGTTTGAATGTGGATGTGCGTGTCTGACTGTGTGTGTGGATGTTTGCATGTATGTCGGTGTGTGTGCGTGTATGTGTGTTGGTCGTGCCTGCGTGCGTGTTGTGTGTGTATGAGTGATGTTATGTTGGGGGTCGGGGTGGGGACAGGGGTCCTGCCACTTTTGGGGGGTGGCAGGGGTGGTGGGGGGGTAGGGGAGGGAGTCGGGGTGGGGGTGGGGTAGACCCCTATCAGTGCCAGGGAAGGAATTCCCTGGCACTGATAGTGCTTACCGCCATGGATTTCATGGCGGTTTCAAACCCCATGAAATCCATGGCGGTCAGCCAGGTCCAAATACCGCCAGCGATATAGTGACGCCCGCCGGGCTGGAGACCCAGGTCTCCAGCCCGGCGGGCGGAACGGAGAACCGGCGGATGAGCATGGAGGTAACCGTCATGGTCATAAAACAAAAAAAAAGACCGCCAGCCTGTTGGCAGTCTTACCGCCGCTTCTCCGCCTTCCGCCAGGGTCATAATGATCCCCTATGTTTCTAAAAGTTGGAATACTTTTTAAGAATCTAAAACTATCTCTAGAACTTAATCCACACTTTTACAAAACTTTAAAACTCTAAAAGAAATGCTAACAGGGACTAACACAAGGCCCTAGCAGGACTTTAAAAAATGTAGAAAAAGATCTCAAATTTCAAAAATCTGTTTCTAATGACAATTTTGAGAATTTAGTTGTGTGATCAGGTATTGGCTGAGTAGTCCAGCAAATGCAAGGTCTTGTACCCCACCGCTGATCCACCAATGTAGGAAGTTGGCTCTGTATACACTATTTCAAAGTAAGAAATAGCATGCACAGAGTCCAAGGGTTCCCCTTAGAGGTAAGATAGTGGCGAAAAGAGATAATTCTAATGCTCTATTTTGTGGTAGTGTGGTCGAGCAGTAGGCTTATCAGAGGGTAGTGTTAAGCATTTGTTGTACACACACAAGCAATAAATGAGGAACACACACTCAAAGACAATTCCAGGCCAAAAGGTTTTTATATAGAAACATATCTTTTCTTAGTTTATTTTAAGAACCACAGGTTCAAGATTTACAATCAATACTTTAAATGAAAGGTACTTCACTCAGGTATCATAGGAACTTTGAATCAGCAAAAAAGCATGTACAGTTTTTACAAAAATGGCAATAAGCTATTTTAAAACTAGACAGTGCAAATCTCAACAGTTCCTGGGGGAGGTAAGTATTTGTTAGTTTTGAAAGTAAGTAAACCACATACAGGGTTCAAAGTTGGGTCCAAGGTAGCCCACCGTTGGGGGTTCAGGGCAACCCCAAAGTTACCACACCAGCAGCTCAAGGCCGGTCAGGTGCAGAGGTCAAAGTGGTGCCAAAAACACATAGGCTTCAATGGAGAAGGGGGTGCCCCGGTTCCAGTCTGCCAGCAGGTAGGTACCCGAGTCTTCGGAGGGCAGACCAGGGGGGTTTTGTAGGGCACCGGGGGGGACACAAGTCAGCACAAAAAGTACACCCTCAGCGGCACAGGGCGGCCGGGTGCAGAGTGCAAACAGTCGTCGGGTTTGCAATGCAGTTCAATGGGAGACCCAGGGGTCTCTTCAGCGAAGCAGGCAGGCAAGGGGGGGCTCCTCAGGGTAGCCACCACCTGGGCAAGGGAGAGGGCCATCTGGGGGTCGCTTCTGCACTGGAGGTCTGATCCTTCAGGCCTTGGGGGCTGCGGGTGCAGTGTCTTTACCAGGCATCGGGTTCTTAGAAGCAGGCAGCCGCGGTCAGGGGGAGCCTCTGGATTCCCTCTGCAGGCGTCGCTGTGGAGTTCAGGGGGGTCAACTCTGGCTACTCACAGGGTCGCAGTCGCCGGGGAGTCCTCCCTATAGTGTTGGTTCTCTGCAGGTCGAGCCGGGGGCGTCGGGTGAAGAGTGGAAAGTCTCACGCTTCCGGCGGGAAACGTGCAGTCCTTTAAAGTTTGTTTCTTTGTTGCAAAGTTTTTTCTTCTTTGGAGCAGAGCTGCTGTCCTCGGGAGTTCTTGGTCCTTTTAGATGCAGGGTAGTCCTCTGAGGCTTCAGAGGTCGCTGGATCCTGGGGAGCGCGTCGCTGTTGCAGTTTTTCTTTAAGTGGAGAGACAGGCCGGTAGGGCTGGGGCAAAAGCATTTGGTGTCTCCGTCTTCTCTGCAGGGCTTCAGGTCAGCAGTCCTTCTTCGTCTTCAGGTTGCAGGAATTTCTCTTGCTAGGTTCTGGGGGCCCCTAAATACTCAATTTGGGGGTGTGTTTAGGTCTGGGGGTTAGCAGCCAATGGCTACTAGCCCTGAGGCTGGCTACACCCTCTTTGTGCCTCCTCCCTGAGGGGAGGGGGCACATCCCTAATCCTATTGGGGGAATCCTCCACCTGCAAGATGAAGGATTTCTAAAAGTCAGAGTCACCTCAGCTCAGAACACCTTAGGGGTTGTCATGACTGGCCAGTGGCTCCTCCTTGTTTTTCTCATTATCTCCTCCGGCCTTGCTGCCAAAAGTGGGGCCGTGGCCGGAGGGGGCGGGCATCTCCACTAGCTGGAATGCCCTGGGGCGCTGTAACAAAGGGGGTGAGCCTTTGAGGCTCACTGCCAGGTGTTACAGTTCCTGTAGGGAGAGGTGAGAAGCACCTCCATCCAGTACAGGCTTGGTTACTAACCACAGAGTGACAAAGGCACTCTCCCCATGTGGCCAGCAACATGTCTGGTGTGTAGCAGGCTGGTAAAACTAGTCATCCCACACTGGAAGTTAGGTATGTTTTAAGGGGGCATCTCTAATATGCCCTCTGGGGTGTATTTCACAATTAAATGTACACTGGCATCAGTGTGCATTTATTGTGCTGAGACGTTTGATACCAAACTTCCCAGTTTTCAGTGTACCCATTATGGTGCTGTGGAGTTCGTGTTTGACAGACTCCCAGACCATATACACTAATGGCTACCCTGCACTTACAATGTCTAAGGTTTTGCATAGTGCTCATGCACCTATGCCCTCACCTATGGTATAGTGCACCCTGCCTTAGGGCTGTAAGGCCTGCTAGAGGGGTGACTTATCTATGCCAGAGGCAATGTGAGGTTGGCATCGCACCCAGAGGGGAGTGCCATGTCGACTTAGTCATTTTCTCCCCACCAGCACACAGCTGGCAAGCAGTGTGTCAGTGCTGAGTGAGGGGTCCCCAGGGTGGCATAAGACATGCTGCAGCCCTTAGAGACCTTCCCTGGCATCAGGGCCCTTGGTACCAGGGGTACCAGTTACAAGGGACTTACCTGGATGCCAGGGTGTGCCAACTGTGGAAACAAAGGTACAGTTTTAGGGAAAGAACACTGGTGCTGGGGCCTGGTTAGCAGGCCTCAGCATACTTTCAAATCACACTTTCAAATCATAACTTGGCATCAGCAAAGGCAAAAAGTCAGGGGGTAACCATGCCAAGAAGGAATTTCCTTACACCTGTATAAAGACATCTTGTGCCATGTGGTACTGCGGTGCCTGGGGAAACACAGCATTTGGCTTCACACTGACCTTAACTGGTTCTACTCCTTTTATCAGTCCCACTTCCTTTCCTGTCAAGTCCCACACTTTTTCCTTTACTGTCCCCTGCAAATCTGCTGGCAGATCAGTCACTGTGAACATTGGGAAGAAGCTTATCAGGGGGTACTCCTCATCTGAGGTCTCCGCCTCAGGCTCTAAGATCCGTCCGTCATCCCCTTCATTGTCATTGTTTGTCTGCACCTCAATTACTTCATTGGAACAGATGATGGAACACCTCGTCTTGCACAGTAGGGACACAGGACTTGAGTCACAAACCACAAATCTGTGCAATCCCTGAAAAGTACCAATCTCAACCTGAACCGGATCTGTGATTGGGTTAGTCAAAAGCTGATTTGCTGCTCCTACCACCTTTATTGTACGTCCCGAAAGAGGCAATATCGGAACTTCTGCAGTTCTGACTGTAGAGCGTGTAGCTCCTGTGTCTATCAAGAATGAAAATTTGTGACCCATCACTTTCCCTTGCACATAGGGCACTCTCTGATCCACTTCTAGGGACCATCCAAATCTACACTCCTCACTATCTTAACTGTCATCCGACCATTCATCGTTTATTCCATTCTCACCACGCAATGGGAATTGTTGTACTGCATTGTTTTGACTCATTCCTTGACCTGTGACCTGTTGAGGAAGCATCACCTGTTGATGTCCCATTGGTGCTAAGGGCAACTGCATTTGCTGTCTAGGTACCACGGGAATCTGCTGTAGCATTTGCTGCATCTGTCATGGTTGTACACGCGGCATCTGCACTTGTTGCATGGGTTGAAGACCCTGCATCTGAACCATTTTATTCTGGAAGTTCGAATTTGGACCCCTCATTCTTGGTCCTTTAACATTTTGGAATGCATTGACATCATTGCTTTGTTGAACAACACCCTCCTGCACCATCATCGGGCACTCTCGCTTCCAGTGTCCGACGCCCCTGCACGCATGACATGGTAAAACCTTCTTCATCCCCTGCACATCATTTTGAACTACTACGGTATTCAAATCTGGACCACGGTTCACAAAACCTCCTCGACCTCTGCCTCTCACTTGCGCCTGAAACATCCCGTTTCTTTGCGGCTGTTGCACCATCTGCTGTAGACCATTTCCCTCCATTCCTGCTTGTGCTGCCTTAATTTGCATCACCATCACTTTCTCCTTTAACTTTCTTTGCTTCAACTCAATTTCGTCACTACAGTATTTCGCATACTGCAACACCTCATCAATTGGCTTCGCTTGCCAATAGATCAAATGTTTCTTAATCATCTGGCTGATCTCGGGTCTCAATCCTTCAACAAACCTGAACACAAGGTGATTCATGTCCTTCGCCTCTATGACCTCTGTATCACTGTAGCGCTTGAACGCTTTCAACAACCTCTCATAGTAGGCATGTATCAACTCTTTGGCCTCCTGCGCCGTTCGATCAATCTTTTGCCAATCAATATTTTGCAGCGACACCTTCTGCTTCAAAAACTCAATCACCTTATAGTAGTACCTCATCACCTCAGGAGACAGTGCTCCTGTGACTCTTTCCCTTGCTCGTTCCGTGGTTGGCCAATCCACACTCTTCTTGCACTCAAACCACAAATCAGCTGGAACTATGATCTCAAAGAGAGTACTCAGGTCTTCCCAAAGACACTTCGCAAGCTTCACAAACCTATCTGTCTGCTGGTACCACTCTATTGGCTTCTCCCTCAGCTTGGGAAAGTCATTTGTGAATAACAGAATGTCACCTCCAGACCATGGTACATGTACAAAAACCCCTCCAGCTGTCTCTTTCATGGGTAGCAAGTTTATTGTACCGGTATCAGGCGCTGATTTCACCTGCTGCTGCTCCGAGCAGTCACTTTTCCTTTTATCTCATTTCTTTGTCCATCTGCCTTCCTACTTCTCTAAGGCTCCCCAAACCTGTGCGCTTTGCAGAATTTCTTTAAGGTGTGCCTTCATCCCAGTAGACCTCATGTGATCAAAATCCTTAAGCTCAAATCTAACCTGTAACTCCTCTTCAGATGTTTAGTCTCGTCTAAGTCTATGCCGTATTTATCTGCTAAGTTTGCGAACCTCTGGTGCACTTTGCTCACTTCTTTAGTTATCTTTGGGCACAGATACCTCAATTCTGCTTCAGTATATGACTCTAGCCTGTTCACTCCCATGCTTCCTTCTCAGCTGTTTCCATGCCCAACCTCACAAAATTCAGATATTCCTCTCTTTCCGACCGCTCTGCTGTCGCAGGAGTTGTCTGTGGGGAATTTAACTTGTCTAACCATTCATTCAGTTGCTGCGCAGTTAAACATTGCAATGAGATATTTCCAGCCTGCATCATCGGTGTTTGCGGTACATTCGCACTTGAAATCTGCGGAGTCAGCAGTGCCAGACCTGATTGTCTCATGGTATCTGGAGGAACCCCTACCGGACTGAAGTCTAACAGTGATCTAGATGTGTCCATTGTCTGTTCCACTGGAGTCATTCCTTGAGAGCTCCCTACGAACCCTCCTCTTTTTATCTCTTGGGTCATTACTCCCTGATCACATATGCCAGACTTTGCCTGTGAATACAATGGTACTGGTGGACCAACTGTAATAGGTAAGGATATAGCGTCTGGCGACTGCCTGCTTCCCAAACCCTGTGGAGCATTATCCCCCATATTCTGATTCATCATCAGTGCTGTAGCTAACTGCGGTCCCGTGCCTGAGGCATAATTCGGAACCATCTGTTGCTGTGCCTGAGGCAGTTAAATTGGAGTTGGCTAATTTTGCACTAACTTTGGTCTCCTATATGCCGAATCAGATGGCACCATCAAGCTCGTAGTTGTCTTTAATATTGGGACATCGGGATAGAGCCTCTGAACGGGTGGTGGCTGCAACTGTGTCTGCATCTCTGGAGCAGTAGACACACTGGCACTATTCTGCGCCGGAACTGGCATCGCAACACTATTAACCTGGGCCGTATTTGTTGTTCCCTGGTTCTCCGTTGAATTTACAGGACCTGCACTAGTACTTGGTCTATTATCATCTAGGGCATATGGCGGTGGTCGATCATGTAGCAACTGATTTAGGAATTCATCATCATCTGAGTCGTCTGCCTCTGCCCAGGACTTTTATAGTCTCCTTTTCTTTGCTAGACCCCTTATCCGTTTTACAAGTGGCTTTTCTTTCTTGTGTTATTGCCGGAAACATCCTAACTCCATCTATTATCTCCCTTCTCCACATCTTGTGCTCACTATCCCACCTACCCATCGCTAGTGTCTTTTCTGCTTTCCTCATCCTCCTCTCAAATTTCTGTTGCCGTTGTCATATGGCCATCAGTTCCCAAATTGCTAACGCCTCAAACTGTGCCGGCCTCGGAGGCGGCTTTTGCTCATTTAACGCCTTCCGCAAATTCTCCAAAATCATTATATTGAATGATCCGTGTTCCGGAAACGCCAAACACCCATCTTTTTCTGTTAATTTGCACCATTGCTTTAGCCAAAGACATGGCACGACTCCCCTCTCCTCCATTACGGCATAAGCCGGGGTATCGTCTGGCGGTGTAGGCTCCCCCACACTTGCGCTAATGTACACATCTCCCCTCAAAGCGCCCCTTAGAGCCTTGAAAAACTTAATTTTTGCGTCTTTAATTTTGTTTACAATTGAATCAGGAAGTGACTTTAATTCCCAGAATTCTCTTCACCTACCTTCTCAACCAATTGCCTCTCACGGCCGGCTGTCAATCCGTGTGTGACCCTTCTTACTAACCGACCTATCCCAGCGTGGCTCCAATGACGTCACACTCACACACACTGCTGCTGACAAAGTCTTACGCTTGTCTTCCTCACTCTCGATTTGCACAAAACTAATGCAATATATATTGCAAGCACTAACAAAAACTCAAATTTGCCGGTTTACTACAGGAAGGGTAACACAGTCGCTTCAGAACTTTACAGAGATTTTGCTTTAAGTCTCGGCCGCTACTCTCTCCTTCTCAGATCCCGCATTCGCAAGCAAAATTTGACCCACAAATTCTACTCTCGACTTGTCAATGGTTCACCCTAGTGCACTTTAGAACTCACCAATTCTCCATCGAAGTTTTCATTTACTCACTTTGACTCAAACTCGACTCGTCAACCACGCCTGATTGACCTATTAAACCGTGCAAATTACAACATAACCCATCAATATACTCTGGAGTCTTAGACAACGCAGGGTCCGTACATCACCAACAACCACGTGGACAATTTTTTAGCACAAAGCACCACTCTCACATGAAGTTCGCCGACTTCCCCACTCTCATACTGCGGAGTACGCACACTCCTACTAAAACATCACCTGGCCTAAAATTCTCACAACCCTCACAATTCACCTGCAGTATGCATAAGCTATGCAAACCCTTCATCACTCACACTATCACTAGAACTCCGAGAACATACCCAACTCACTTCGGCAAGCTCCGAGATTCCGGGAAAGTCATTTGGGACTTAGGGGCACATCATCTTTCCAATTTGCATTATCTCAAAATCAATTTTCAAACAATGGTTCCTCGTCCAAGGGCCTCAAAGGGCCTAAACTGTCCTCTGCAACCAGAACTGATAACGCGTCCCCACTTTGATAATTTACTTACAAGGGGACTTGTTTTAGGCCAATGAACCTTTTGACCCTGTTCGGAGACTCCTCAGGACGAGATATCTATTTAACATCTCAAATGACAGATCAATAGTTTAATCAATATTCACAATAACCAATCAATCAAACGGATCAACAACATTTATTAAGAATGAAACACACCATGACCTTTCAGCCATGAATAACCACACAAATCTAGTGAGATTTAGGATATTTATTCCCTATTAGTTACAATCTACTAGCATATTCATTAGTCTCAATATCAATAAGCACATCAACAAAACTACGATATGGCAACTTGAATAAGACTTTATCAAAGCATAGATCATGAACATTAGAACAAAGCATGACATCAACATGAGTCAACTTTAGCAGAGTATCATTAGTACATTATTCAACAAAGCAAAGATTCAGTCATCTGTCTATTGGCACCCGATTTAGTGAACTCCTTAACAAGCCTCTCATTAGCATCAGCATGTTGGATTTCATTCAAAACAATTTAGCAGCTTGAATTTGGAAAACATCTAACGATGGGCTCCATCAAAAGAGCAGTTGGTACCTAGAAAGAAAAGGCAAGCAGACAATTACAATATATCATCATATAGTTACCCATCCAAATGGGGCGGCATACAGTATCAGTCTTAGGACATCAGTCGATTTGCCATCAGCCAGGAAAAGCGGGTAAGTCTCAGCTGGGTATAGCAAAAGACTCTTCCCTCATAAGGAGGAGAAGTATGTAAGAGGCAGGGGGTAAGGCAATGATGGTTTAAGTAAAAGACAAAGGCCCTCATAACAACCCTGGTGGTCAAAGACCGCCAGGGCTGTTTCAAAGGTTGCACCGGCAACAGGCTAGCGGTGCAATCCTTGGGATTACGACCGTGGCGGAAGCGCCGCGGTCGCACCGCCGGGACGGGCGGTTTACCGCCACATTGGTCCGGCGGTTGTAATCCTCCAGGGCAGCGCTGCTTGCAGCGCTGCCCAGGGGATTATGAGTCCCCCTTCCGCCAGCCTTTTCATGGCGGTAGGAACCGTCATAAAAAGGCTGGCAGAAAGGGGAGTTGCGGGCCCCTGGGGGCCCCTTCACTGCCCATGCCTTTGGCAGTGGCAGTGCAGGGGCCCCCTGCCACAGCCCCATGGAGCTTTTCACTGTCTGCATTGCAGACAGTGAAAAGCGCGACGGGTGCAACTGCATTTGGAGCCGGCTCCCGTGTTGTAGCCGACATCCCCGCTGGGCCGGCCGGCGGAACCTCGGTTTCCGCCCGCCAGCCCAGCAGGGATGTTGAAATGGCCACCGCGGAAGTGCGGGCGCATTGGCAGCTGCTCGGCGGTGAGGGCCAAAGTCTCTCAGAAAGACTAAGGAGATGTCTCGATAATGGCAGGATAACAATGGCAGAATAATAGCTGGCTTCTCCTTGTGTCACGTTGTTATATCAAAGTTGTCGGACAAGTCACTAATTTTCCCATTGGGCAATATTTGGTGCATCGTTATCTCTGTCCAATAATCTGTTGCACACCTTACTAGAATTTTCACCTAAGACAGTTCTCATGCAGTTTATTGGCTCCTGTGGTTGAAGTCTTCAGCGGGTAGAATGTCAGGTAAAAAATATTACACTTGTCGCTCCAGTCAGTAGTTCTATTGGGCGAGATGTATCAAAGGGTTTTATCCATTCTGTGTCTATGAGAAAATGCTTTAGTACATATGGCCCATTGTCTTTTACCAGTTTAGGCGACCTTGCACCTGTTGCGAATTACACTGTTGCATTCGGCAAGAATGTCTCCTAGAGCAAGTCGGATCCCATGAGAAAGGATTTACTAGGGTTACACACATCTCTCTAGCTTCTGGAAAAGTACAGTGGCGTGTCCTTCAGGGAAGCAGCACATTGCACGTTAGAAAAACACAGTTAATATGAAACCAGGCAGCGAGGCCCAGACCCTTACTAACTAAGGCCTAGTGAGTAATTTAGCAAAACCTTAATACATAACTCTTAGTGCTAATACAAAATCATACATAAATACATTATTAATTCATTTAGTCAGTTTCATTAGTCATTGTATACATTGGTGGCCACTCCCCGTGGGAACATTTCAAACGCGTGCATTAGTATTACATTTATGCAGTTTCCTTAGCCATTACATTGCAAGCTTTTCATGTTAATATTGTTTATAAAAGTCACACTCCAAAAACCTCTGAGTCAAAAAACATTCTGATCTGTATGAATGACTTTTCGAGCGATAGGTGAAGTACGCACCCAAGCATGTTGGTTAAAGAGATTATAGTTTGCATTAAGCAAACTGATCGGTCTTAGAGAATTAGGATGGTTTACCCTTCTCAAAACTGAGCTTCAGTAAAAGATGATAGAATTGATATAACCAAGATATTTTGATTACAAAGCTCTGTTATTAATGGTGCAAGTGCGGGAAAACCCATATAAAATGCAGTAGGAACACAGCATGTTTTCAGCCTGAAAAACTGGAAGGTAAAATTGGATGCGAAATCCAAATGAACCCTAGGTGCAGGAATATACTTGCCCCCATTCAACATTACTACAGAGCAAGGGTGTGCAATTATTTCCACGCCAGTCTCTACAGCCTGTCCTGCCTCAGGAACAGTAACTCATAGTAGCCGGATTTAGGCGGACATTCGCTGAAAATGTTAATTCTGGCAACCAGGTATCCCCCCACCTAAAACCCTCCTACTTATAATCAAGCCTTTTGTGTGTTATTGCTTGAAAAATATTTTGCTGAAAAGAAAACATGAGAAATATCGTAGGACACTACACATAATTAGTTAAAATGTCAAGTAATCGTTTAACATTTAGATTTTGCTGCTTTTAGTTGGAGAAGCGTTCTTTTAAGATTTCTTCGACAACCACCAAACCGTCTCTGACAGCTGCTGCTTATCCTGAACACAATGTACCTCAACATTGGAATGGAAGCACTCCTAATAAAGTGGAATAATACATGTTAAAGCCAAGAATGTCATCGTGAGAAAGAAATACCCCTCCGGGCTGACCAGTGAATGGCACTGCTTTGAAGCAATGTCCGAAGGGTGTTGAATCAGAGAGAACAATGGAAGTAGGGGACTGGTATGTGTTCATACCAAACTTCATGGCTTTTCATCTATATCAGTTATGCGTTCAATTCCTTTCAGATTTGCCTCAAATGCAATTTCTTTGAAGTGCTAATTTCATTATTAGAAAAGCAACTGACCACTAAATAAAATGTGTGCCATACAAATAACATTTGTAAATATGACCTAAATGAATGTTACTGGTACTATCACCTTTGAAGAACGAAAGATGGAGCTGATCCCACAAAGTCTTGAATGATGTGCCCCCAAATTTCAAATCAATAACGTCAAAGGGACAGAGGTGGTCATTACAACCCTGGCGGACAGTGTTAAAGCGGCGGTAAGACAGCCAACAGGCCGGCGGTAAGCATTTTGCAATTATGACCGTGGCGGGAACCGCCAACAAAGACAGCCACTTTAACACTCCGACCGCCACGGCGGTACAAACAAACAGCGCGGCGGTCACCGCCAACAGACAGGCGGAAGACAATGTACCGCCCACAGTATCACAACCTACCAATCCGCCACCTTTTCCGGGGCGGATTCACTGCAGATAAAAACACGGCGGAAACAGCCATTTCAAAGGGAAAACGCTCACCTCTACATACTCCACAGGGAAGGAGGGCACCATGGAGCCGGAACTTCATATTCTTCCAGCACTTGTCGTCCTGCTCTTCTACGAGGAGCATCAACGCCGGCGGCGAAGACCATGGTGAGTACTGCACCTACAATATAGGGGAGGGGAGAGGCAAAAACACAGGGACACACACACTCAACACCCCAACCCCCACCCCGACCCTCACCCACTACAACACACACACCAATGCTTATCTATACATTACAGTAACACCCCCCAACCCACCCGGAAGAATGCAAAGACAAAAGGAAATGAGTGGAACCATTGTAATATATCAAAATACAGTAAGCAAATATATACATATATATATATATACACAATAAACAAAACATACTCCACGATTAGTAGTGCAGGTATTGCACCATTCATAGTCCGTGGACCACTGGGCCCAAAATGCATGGGCGAGGCCCACACAAGATGCCCGATCCAAACGGAGAGAACACTGCAGGGGCATCAGATAGAAATACAACAGGCACCTCAGGGGGAAGGGAAGGGGGGAGCACCTCAGCCGGATGAGTGCACCACGCCAAATCCACGAGGGGGCTCCATGCCCATTGATGTATCCTGGGGAGTGCAAAGCCACAGTCTCACAAGTCTCTACAGTGGGTGGGTTGCCCACTGTACCATCCTGGGGAGTGCAAAGCCACAGTCTCTCAAGTCTCTACAGTGGGTGGTTTGCCCACTGTACCATCCTGGGGAGTGCAAAGCCACAGTCTCTCAAACCTCTACAGTGGGTGGTTTGCCCACTGTACCATCCTGGGGAGTGAAAAGCCACAGTCTCTCAAGTCTCTACAGTGGGTGGTTTGCCCACTGTGCCATCCTGGGGAGTGCAAAGCCACAGTCTCTCAAGTCTCTACAGTGGGTGGGTTGCCCACTGTTCCATCCTGGGGAGTGCAAAGCCACAGTCTCTCAAGTGGATGCAGGTCTCCACTGGTTCTGGAGGGGGACTGGTGCCCAGAGTGCTTCATCCTGTGCAGGACAGAGGTAGTGGATGCAGGTCTCCACTGGTTCTGGAGGGGGACTGGTGCCCAGAATGCTTCATCCTGCCAAGGACAGATGGAGTGGATGCAGGTCTCCAATGGTTCTGGAGGGGGACTGGTGCCCAGAGTGCTTCATCCTATGCAGGACAGATGGAGTGGATGCAGGTCTCCACTGGTTCTGGAGGGGGACTGGTGCCCAGAGTGCTTTATCCTGCCAAGGACAGACGGAGTGCATGCAGGTCTCCACTGGTTCTGGAGGGGGACTGGTGCCCAGAGTGCTTTATCCTACCAAGGACAGACGGAGTGGATGCAGGTCTCCACTGGTTCTGGAGGGGGACTGCTGCCCAGAGTGCAGCACTCACCCTGTGACGGTCCCAGTTACGTCACTGCCCCTGCCGCAAATGGGCTAGCGGTGCTTTCCATGGCGGTCTTTACCCTGTTCAGCGGTCCTTGCCATGGCGGTCTTTGCCCTGTTCAGCGGTCCTTGGCCTGTTCAGCGGTTGCTTCCATGGCGGTCTTTGCCCTGTTCAGTGGTCCTTGGCCTGTTCAGCGGTGCTTGAGTTGCCAGTGTCTGACCTGTTCAGTGGTTGCTTCCATGGCGGTCTTTGCCCTGTTCAGCGGTCCTTGGCCTGTTCAGCGGTGCTTGAGTTGCCAGTGTCTGACCTGTTCAGCGGTTGCTTCCATGGCAGTCTTTGCCTTGTTCAACGGTCCTTGGCCTGTTCAGCGGTGCTTGAGTTGCCAGTGTCTGACCTGTTCAGCAGTTGCTTCCATGGCGGTCTTTGCCCTGTTCAGCGGTCCTTGGCCTGTTCAGCTGTGCTTGAGTTGCCAGTGTCTGACCTGTTAAGCGGTCCTTGCCAAGGCGGTCCTTCATTGCCCTGCAGGGCTGTGGCTGGCGGTCCTTCATGGGTCAGCTGGGCTGTGGCTTGCTGGGTCTTACTGGCCAACTGGGCTGTGGCTGGCGGTGGCCTGCTCGGCAGTGACTCTGGCGGTGGCCTCCTGGGCAGTGACTCTGGCGGTGGCCTCCTGGGCAGTGACAATGGGGCTGGCGGTGGCCTCCTGGCAAGTGACGATGGGGCTGGCAGTGGCCTCCTGGGCAGTGACTCTGGCGGTGGCTTCCTGGGCAGTGACTCTGGCGGTGGCTTCCTGGGCAGTGACTCTGGCGGTGGCCTCCTGGGCGGTGACAATGGGGCTGATGGTGGCCTCCTGGGCAGTGACTCTGGTGGTGGCCTCCTGGGCAGTGACGATGGGGCTGGCGGTGGCCTCCTGGGCAGTGAGAATGGGGCTGGCGGTGGCCTCCTGGGCAGTGACTCTGGTGGTGGTCTCCTGGGCAGTGATGATGGGGCTGGCAGAGGCCTCCTGGGCAGCGGGGATGAAGGCGGTCTTCTCCGCCGTGCTGCTCCTCCCAGACTTTGTAGATTTCTTCTGCCCCTTCCCCACCTTGGGAGGAGTCACAGCTGAGTCGACACTCCCCTGGGACCCCTGTGAGCGGCTTGGCTGGCTGGAATCTTCCCCCTCTCCCGCTGGGCACTGTCCAACTTCTGGTGCTTCACAGGGGGGGGGACTGGCTGTGCTGTGGCTCCGTGCCACACTGGCTGGCCTGGTGGCCGGTGCACTCTACATACCTGTAACAACAGGCACCACTGGTCCCGGACGTTTTTGGCTGAGGTGCTAGTACAGGACCTATGAGTTGGACGGGGGGGTGGTGGTGGGAAATAGGTCAAGGGTGGACAGGAAAGGTTTTTGAGAGACACTGGGACGGGTAGCTGGAGGGGGTTTGGGAGTGGAGGAAGAGGTGGTGGTTGTAGGAGGTGTATGTTTGCTGACTTTGGGTGAAGGTGCATGCGCTGGAGGCTGTCGTGAGGTGGATGGCTGTTGGGTGGGTGTGTGCCTGGGTTTGTGTATCTTCGGAGGGGACGTCACAGACACACTGGGAGAGGACACAGGGGACGTGTAAATGGTAGTGGGGGTGGTGAGTGCACGTGAGCGGGGTGTGGTGGTGGGTGTGCTGGTGCGGGACGTAGAGGCTGTAGTGGTAGTGCATGCAGATGTGAGTGTAGACGGGACTGAGAGGGAGGAGGGAGACGAGGAGGAGGGGGACACAGTGGAGGCAGTGGATGTTGGTGTGTCTGCATGTATGTGATGCTTGCGTGAGTGCCTGTGGGATGTGTAGTGCTTATGTTTGCCTGAGCTTCCCTTGTGTGGTGAGGTGTGTGCAGGCTGGTCTGATGGTGTGCTTGGGATAGGCAGAGGTACAGGGGATTGGGTCTGGGTGGAAGAAGTTGGAGGGGGGCGGCTAGACACAGGGACAATGGCTGCCATCATTGCTGAGTCCAGAGTCTGAACAGTTCGATGAAGGGCAGCCTGACCAGAATGAATGCCCTCCAGGAATGCATTTGTGTGTTTTGCAATTCCCTTTCTACACCCTGGATGGCATTCAAAATGGTAGACTACCCAACTGTGAGGGATCTGAGGAGGTCAATGGCCTCCTCACTGAGGGCAGCAGAGGTGACTGAGGCAGGGGCTGAGGTGCCTGGGGCAAAGGTGATGCCCACCCTCCTGGGTAAGTGGGCACGGGGCGAAGGCTGCGGGGCTGCTGGGAGGGTGCGTACCATCAACGCCGGCGTACATCGTCATTGGCTCCTGGGACCCATAGGGTCCAATGTTAACCAATGCAGCATTGCGCTGCAGTCTTCGACCGCCTACCGCGACAGTGTGCAACCCCAGCGCAGATACCTCACATCCCATTGTCCCAGTTTAGAGGTCAGGCAGCCGCCATTTCAGGGGCCCACATGGCCTAATTACCAAATGCGTCACACATACCTAGGCCTTGTCTCACAACACAAATACAGGCCACATTTTGTGCATGAATGGTGTTCTGTGTAGACTGTGGGTACATACCTCTGAGTTGTTTGACTCTGTGGTCGCTGTTGTCCCTCATAGGCACTGTCCGCTGGGACATGTGAGGAGATGGCGGCATCCTCCGGTGTACCGACCGCTGGTGGACCTGTCAACAATGGAGGAAAGAAGTTTGATCATCACCTACAGGTTTGACCGTGCCACAATCCAGGAACTGTGTACCCAGTTGGAGCTAGACCTGATGTCAGCAATCCGCCATCCCACAGGAATCCCCCTTCAAGTGCAGGTGCTATCAGTGCTCCATTTCCTTGCAAGTGGGTCATTTCAAACAACAGTGGCCATGGCATCAGGGATGTCCCAGCCTATGTTTTCCAACGTGTTGTCCAGAGTGTTGTCTGCCCTGCTGAAACACATGCGGAGCTATATCGTTTTCCCTCAGGTGGAGGACTTGCCTACAGTAAAAGGTGACTTCTAGGCCATGGGACATATCCCCAACATCATAGGTGCCATTGATGGGACCCATGTAGCTTTGGTCCCCCCCCACAGGAGTGAACAGGTGAACAGGAACCGGAAGAATTATCATTCGATGAATATACAGATGGTATGTTTGGCAGACCAGTACATCTCCCAGGTAAATGCTATGTTCCCTGGCTCTGTGCATGACGCCTACATCCTGCGGAATAGCAGCATCCCTTATGTGATTGGTCAACTCCAGAGGCACCGGGTGTGGCTATTAGGGGACTCTGGTTACCACAACCTGTCATGTCTACTGACCCCAGTGAGGAATCTCAGGACCAGGGCAGAGGAACGCTACAATGAGGCCCATGGGCGGACTAGGAGGGTGATCGAACGCACCTTCGGCCTCCTGAAGGCCAGGTTCAGGTTCCTCCATATGACAGGTGGATCCCTATTCTACTCACCAAAGAAGGTGTGCCAGATCATCGTGGCCTGCTGTATGCTTCACAACTTGGCTTTGTGACGACAGGTGCCTTTTCTGCAGGAGGATGGTCCAGATGGCGGTGTTGTGGCAGCTGTGGAGCCTGTGGTCAGTGATGAGGAGGAAGCAGAGGAAGAAGATATTGACAACAGGGACTCAGTCATCCAGCAATATTTCCAGTGACACACAGGTGAGAAAACATTCCTGCCTACTACAGGTACTTTAACACTTCTACCTCTATCCTGTATGTCAATTTCACCCAGTGTATGGTCACTGAGTTGTCATTTTCCCTTACGGTTTCACAGGTGTGGTTTCCAACATGTGTCATCTGCTTAGATTCCTCATGGACTTGAGCTGTGTGACATAGGTATGTTGACATGACATTTGAAAAATAATGTTGTCACTGTAATTGCTAATACACAATTTCGAAATCACAGACTGACTCCAGATTGTTTTGTGCTTCAAGGGTGTTTATTGAAGTGCTCAATATTGGAGGGGGTTGTAAAATGGTGAGGGGGGATGGTGAAGGAATGTCCATGGCAGAGTCCAGTCTATTAGTCTCACAGGTGCATTGCCCATATGGGCATAGGAAGTGGAGCTGGGGCAGTTCTAACATAGACGGGGTTACAAAGTGGGACAGTAGGATGACAAACAGGGTGGTCTCATTTCTTGGCGGGGGTCTTGGCATCGTGCTCTGTCTTGTTCCTGGATCTCAGGGACCGCTGGCAGGGTGGTTCTCTGTCTGCAGGGGGTGGGGTGCTGGTGGGGTGGTCCTGTGGCGGTGCCTCCTGTCCACTAGCGCCGGCGGAGGTGGTGGGCAGTTCATCGTCCATGCTAGTGTCTGGGGCCCCTTGGAGTGCCACAGTGTCCCTCCTGGTGTTAAGTATTTCCTTCAGCACCCCTACGATGGTGCCCAGGGCGGAGCTGATGGTTCTGAGTTCCTCCCTGAAGCCCAAATACTGTTCCTCCTGCATGCACTGGGTCTCCTGAAACTTGGCCAGGACCGTTGCCATTGTCTACTGGGAGTGGTGGTATGCTCCCATGATGGAGGAGAGGGCCTCGTGGAGAGTGGGTTCCCTTGGCCTGTCCGCCCCCTGTCGCACGGCAGCCCTCCCAGTTCCCCTGTGTTCCTGGGCCTCTGTCCCCTGGACCGTGTGCCCACTGCCACTGCCCCCAGGTCCCTGTTGTTGTTGGGGTGGTGGGTTATCCTGGGTTCCCTGTAGTGGTGGACACATAGCTGATTGATGTGTCCTTGGGACGGAGGTATGGGCCGGGTGGGTGGTTGCTGTGCTGGTGTTACCAGAGGGTGGAAGGTCTGTGGTGGGCTGTGCCTGTGTGAGGGGAACCGACTGTCCCGAGGCGGCCCACGATGGTCCGGGCTGGTCATCTTGATCCAGTAGGACAGAGCTGCTGTCATCACTGTGGGCCTCTTCTGTGGGTGGGTTGGAGATGTCTGGACCCTCCTGTCTGGTGACGTTAGGTAGGGGTCCTGCACGGGTGTAAAAACATGATTATTGCATCTGTGTGTGTCATGATGTGCAATGGGTGGGTGACTGTGTACCCCAGTGCTAGTATTCCTGTGTGGGGGTGCTTGTGTGATTATGGTTGAGGGGGGTGTTATGGGTATGTGCAGTGGGCATGCTTTAGTGATGGATGTCCATGCTTTGCTGTGTCATGCAGGGCTTGGTGTTGGGATGTGTGGTTTGTGTTATTGGTACATTTGTGAGGAGTTGGAGTGATAGGGGATTGGTTGAGGGTGGGGGTCTGTGATAGCATGCAGGTAGGGTGGGGGATTTGGTAGTTAAAGCTTTGACTTACCAGAGTCCATTCCTCCACCAACTCCTGCGAGGCCCTTAGGTTGCAGAATCGCCAAGACCTGCTCCTCCCATGTTGTTAGCTTTGGGGGAGGAGGTGGGGGTCCGCTGCCAGTCCGCTGTACCACCAGGTGGTGTCTGGAGACCACAGAACACACCTTCCCCCATAGGTCATTCCACCTCTTCCTGATGTCATCCCGGTTTCTTGGGTGCTGTCCCACTGCGTTGACCCTGTCGACTATTTTTCGCCATAGCTCCATCTTCCTTGCAATTGAGGTGTGCTGCACCTGTGATCCGAATAGCTGTGGCTCTACCCGGACGATTTCCTCCACCATGACACTGAGCTCCTCCTCCGAGAACCTGGGATGTCTTTGCTGTGCCATGGGGTGGTGTGGGTGATGTGTGGGGTGGTGTGTGTGGTGATAAGTGTGGTGATATGTAATGGTGTGTGTTGTTTTGTGCGTGGAAGTTGTGTGGGTGATGGTGTTGAGTGCCTGTGGCTGCTAGTTTGTGGATGGTGGTGTCTCTCTCTGGCCTTCTTTTGGAATTTCTGGTAGTAGGGGTTTGTGGGTGATGTGGGTGTGTGTTTTATATTGTATTGGGAGTGTGGGAGTGGTGTGTGTATGTGTATCAGGTGTGTGTATTTTGAATTGTCCAATGTGGCGGTGTTTTGTAGAAGTGTGTGTATTTTGAGTGCGGCGGTGTGTACCGCCAATGGAATACCGTGGTTGAAAGACCGCTGCGTGGATTTGTGTGTCGTGATAGTGTGGATGTATTTCTGTTGGCGTGACAGTAGAGGTTTTGTTTTCGCCAGTTTATCACTGACCTTTGGTGTGGCGGACTTGTGTGGGTGTCTGAATTTTGTCGGATTTCGAGATGTGGGTCATAATAGCTGTGGCGGGATTCCGCGGCCGCGGCGGTGTGTTGGCGGTCTTCTGCACGGCGGTAAGCGGCTTTTACCGCCAATGTTGTAATGAGGGCCAGAATATCTAGGGCAGAATTTTGAAAATGAAATAATGAGTAAATAAGTTGAGTAAATAAGTCTAAGGGCCTGTTTTAGATATTGGTGGGGGGGTTACTCTGTCACAATAGTGATATCCGGGCTGCTGAAGTCTAAATTTCATTGATTATAATGGGATTTATATTTCATTGGATGAGATATCTGTCACCGTTGTGATGGAGTAACCCCTCCGACAATATATAAACCAGGCCCTACATTTCCTATATCTAATACCACAAAAACACCTATGCTGTGAATATACCTAGAGGCGCATACATGTGTAGGTAGGAACAGTAAACTATACTTCCCCTGATGTCCGTACCTTTCAATATTTTGTCCTTTTAGATGTTGTCCTTGGTAGTAGTGTGCCACAATCTTGTGGGTGTCGATATTCAGTAGTACAATTGTCTTGAATCTATGACCTGCATTTCACACACAGAGCACTGAATATTGTGCTTTATGAACAGAGGTATAGTCTTTGCAGCCAATATGCAAGGTGGCTAATAGTAAAGGATCAAACATATTAGTTTTGTCTTTCTGTGACACCTCCGTAATCAACAAACTCATGATGGGTAAATAACTACATGAGTAAGAATTAGTAATTACCACAGAACTTCTGCAGGTTTAGCATACATAGGTCACAAAATAGCATAAAAGAAGTGCTGTAAATATGGAAGAACACAAGTTTAGATGTAAGGAATCATTCTGTGTATTATTGCTGTGTATCACAGGAGGGCAATGTTTTATACTTGATAGGGCAACTCCAAATACATTTCTATTTTATGTATTTCCATATTCTTGGTTACCTTCTGCAAAAAAGTGTCTCTTTTTTCATGGTTATCCCCATTTTTTAGATTGATGGTGCAGCATTCTGTACTCTGAACACTGGGCACAGCTGTCCAGTGACCCTAGTGTCCAGTTTATGTGCTCTGCCCCTTAAATATGGCAACATTGGATAAACCTTAATTGACATAATTAGCTTTCCAGTAAGGCCTAGTATAAGGTGCAGAACATATAAAACAATTATATGGGAGTTCAATGCCATCTGTGGACTGCTGGAATTATTATGCCATCCATCAGTATGGCTAGGAGATCATGGCTTTAGGCCCACATGTGTAGCCTGACTGCTTCAGCTTAACAACCTGCAGCTGGACCTGTTAAAAGAAATCAATTTTGATGGGAAGAATATCTACTTTTAAAAACTAAGGGCCTGATTTGCAAACTGCATTTTGTTGTACCTTGGTAGTACCACAAAACATACTACAAAATGCTGTTCACAAATAGCACTTTTGTAGTAACTGACACTTTTGAGTAAATTTACTACTTTTAGGAATTCACAAACTTGTAGTAGCTTACACTTATGTAGTAAGTTCCTACCTCTTTTATATTCTGTGTGTAGTGCTTGAATTACCACAAAAGTGTAAGTTACTACAAAATGTGTTACCACAAAAGTGCAATTTGTGTATACTGAAAAGTAGTAAACTTATTAAAAAATGTCAACATACTCAAAAGTGTAAGTAATCTTTGATAATCAGGCCCAAAATGCTTTTTATAATATTGCAATTTTACCTCTGTCCATCAGGGTGGTGGAGGACATTACCTTACTGTCCCTGACAGAAAATCACCACAACTTAGAGATCATCACTGGCCCAGTGGAGATCAGTGTGCACTCATAGGACTCACTGTGGCTGCTGTGAAGGCACTAAAAATGTTTACTGATCGGTTGTCATCTTTTAGGCAGTTGCACACCAAACTTTTTTGCTTATTTTTTTTTACAAACAAAGTACCAATTCAGCAGTTTATTTATTAAAACAAAAGCTAAGGGCCTCTGTGCCCTGGGATAATGTTCCAGTGTGTAGAAGTAATTTATGTTTTTGTTTGTGACAGTCAAGGTTTACATGGCAGAAACAGATAGAAAAAAGCAGAGACAATCAGCTCTAAATAATGTGGGTGTCCTCATGCCCATATTCCGATTGTCCCTACCCTGCTGGGCCATTTGAGTACGTTTTCTGTGATGGAGTCAGCTGGAGAAAATAGACAGGCCGGCTGATTCATAGTTGAAGTGGAGAATTGAGATTTTGGAGAACAGGGTACTCTGTCACGTTTGTGTTGGAGTATGTTCTTTGCAAAATTCTAAATTTGGCCTCAGGTGTGGAACATATAGAAATTATTGTAGCATGTCCCTTTATGGACTAACCCCCAACTCTTTTGTACCAGTAATATTATCGTGGTTTTTTCTTTGAGAAAAGCTAAAGTACAATTAAAATGCTACGTTGTAAATTTGGTTTGGAAAAAGCTTCAACGTTCATACAACCACGGTTTTTAATACTAATTAAAGCCTGAGGTCCAGATTTACTAAAGTTTTGCATCAGGGTTGGTTCACTTTTGTGGTGCAGCCAGACTTAAAAGTATTTTCGAGATTTGCAAAGCAACACAAAGCCACTTTGCATGGCTTTGCAAGGCTTAGTATATACAAAGTAATGAAATGAAAGGCAGTGCTGAGCAAATCATTCTATATGCTGCTTCAATGGGAACGGTCCACCTTGGAGTGCCAGGCTAGGTCCTCCCTGGACCGGAACACAAGCAGCCCAGTATCAGTTTTACCCTAATTATGGCTAGGGGTGGGCAGAGAATTCTGCTGAGTTGATTTAAAATTCAGTGAAATTCCACGGGGCGGAGTTCCATAAGCGACGGAGTGCTGCCTGCCCTAGTGACATCCTATCCTCAATGCACCTGATCTCAGAAGTGCTAACCAGTTAGTGCTTCTGAGAACGGGCACATTCAGGACAAGGCCGTAGGCAATGGAAGCTGCAGTTTCAGGCCTCTTGTGCACCGGCCTGCCCAGTGTGCACTATACCTGGGGCAGTCCGGTGCACAAGAGGCCTGGGCAGGCCGGTGCACAGGAGACCTGAAACTGCAACTATTGCTGCTTACAGCCCTGGCCTGAATTTAGGCTAGGGATGTAGCCAATGAAAGCTGCCATTTCAGTCCTTCTGTGCACCGGCCTGCCCGGATGTGTGCACACGGAAGAGGAAGGGAAACTAGGGTTTCCCCTGGGTCCAGATAAACTCCAGGGTCCCCGTTGCCACTTGCTAGTGGCCTGGCTTTCTGCCTCCCTCTGTCCCCTGTTCTTGGGCCAGAGGGCGGCCTGGTTGGTTCAATCTGGAGCTGGTGCTGGCAGTAACTCCATGCACCCAATGTTGGTCCGAGACTGCGCACTGCAGCCCAGTTATGGGCCATACAGCACAAGCACAGACTGTCTGCACGTATGCAGTGTGGGCTGCAGTGCGCACATTGTGAGCTCCGCTCCTATGGCAGGGGTATCGGAGTTTTTTGTTGAACTCCTCGCTCGCTTGGAGCGTGGAGCATGGAGTGCCAAAAACTAGGTTAGCTCCACCAGCGGAGCAGTGCTCACCGCCCACCCCTAGTTATGGCACATCACCCAGGTATGCTTTGTTACCAATGGCATAGTGTGTATGAAACCCATGTCTTGACATACACATCCCACTTAGGGTGACACGCTGAAGTAGACAAATAAAAGATGGATGAAATGCTCGAATTAATCGCAGCCACTGGTAATTACTCAATGCTGTATCCTGATCCATCATTATTTTGCACACCATGCCACCTCAGTTTGGACCCAGCATGTAGAAAAATGGGATACTAGCTGAGGGGAGTGAAACCCTTCTTAAGCAGCAATCACAGCTCTTGTCAGGGTGAAGCATGAGCAAACCCAAAAATAAAACTGTGCTTAATCTTCGGCTAGCTTGGCACAAAAACAATCAGGCTTAATTTAGAGGCAATATATAAAGTATTTATGCAGGGCAAAAATAGTGATAAAGTGAAAACACAACACAAGAAAAATCTCATACCAATTTAGAAAAATAGAGTAAATTGTAATACATTATTTTACACCGAAATGAAAAATATCCAATCAGGATCATAGATATGTAATTTTAAAGATTAAGGTAAAAATAGTGCCTAAAAGCACAAAGCTCACCTATGGTAATCTGGTCACGCTGGATCCGGACAAAGTTACAAGATCAGGCCGACCATGATTGAGCATGAACCGGATACAGGGGCCAAGTTCGTTCCACTGAGTAATGTACCTTAACTTGTCATAATGGAGCATAGCACCGGGCAGCCGCAGTCCTAAGAGGCGATGTGAGGTCTGCATTGAGGTCTGCTTTGAGGATGCGTCCCACAGCAGTGGTTATGATGAGCTGCAAGTGCTGAGGTGCGGACTTGTATTGAGGTTGCATTGCGCTGCATCAGTTCTGATGAGGAGCTGTGGGATCCACATGGAGGATGCTTTGTGCAACAGTGGTTGTGATTAGCTGCTACAGTTGCGATGCAGACTTGCGTCAGGGCTGCATCACGCTGCATTGATTCAGTTGAGATGCTGCAAAGAACTGCATCTGGTTTGCATTGTGAAGCATTGGATCTGGTAGTGACAGCAGCTGGGCTGGCAGAGCACTTTCAGCCAAAGATCCAGGACTGGAGGGGCACCACTGGGGAGTTAAGGCTTATAGCAGGCAGAGTCCAGGTGCAGGGATCAGGATGGTCTGGGCCTTTTCTGTCCCTGAGGGTCTGATCATGAGGCCAGACGACTAGCCCTGGGAGTCAGTTTGGTGGTTTTGGATTCAAGATGCAGGTCTCATCATTCTCACTCAGGCAGCAGGGCAGCAGGGCAGCAAAGCAGTGGGTAGCAGAGTAGCATTGAGGAGGGAAGTCCTTCTTACAGCAGCAGAGCAATCCTTCTTCCACGTCTTCCACAGGTCCAGAGGTGTACTGAGTTGGGTCTGAGGGTCCAATATTTATACCTGGTGCCCACTTTGAAGTGGGAGAAGCTTATAGAGTCCTCCCCCTATAGAGATTTCTAGAATTTCCTGCCTCCATGCCCTGGCCTTAGTTTGTCTGGGAGCCTTTGTGAGTGTGCTGAGGCAGGGTCTTTGTAATGTGCAAGTGTGGTAGGTGACAGCTTCACCTTCACCCCCCATCAAGTCAGAGATCGCCATTCCTGCCAACACCTATTCTCCCTTTGTCTGACTGGCTGGGAGCAATACACAAGGACCAACAGTCAGCTACACCTCATCATGTGGCTCACGATACAGGCTGCAGGCACCAAATGGTTGGGGCAAGAAAATGCCTCATTTCTAAAAGTAGCATTTTCAGAACTGTGACTTTCACATTTTGCATCATTACTTTAGAGAGTAACCCCTTTTATAAGGGTGCAAGGCATAGACTTCATCCAAACCAATATAAAAGTTTTTCCCCTGAACTTATTGTTAAAATCACTATATGGATGCTTCATTATCATTACAAGAACAATAGAAATAACTTAAATCTCGAACAATAGCAAATCATGCTCCAACCACAATATTTAGAATCTCACAAATATTTTATAAAACACATATAAAAACTAGTGACATTTGTTAATATAGTTTATCACCCATTGGACCATTTAGAATTAGAACTAGGAGGAATCCTATAAAAATATATCTCTGTCAAAACGGTTGGTAACCCCTTCTGTGTTGACGATGGCTTTGGGCTGTCCTCAGTCACAGTGGTATGTGCTGAGGACGGGTCCAATCACCTAGGGGGAAAATGCTGGTGTTCCCCCGTGGACCACCCCTCTAAAGCCCCCCACCAGAGGTGTCATGGAGCAGAAATCCAATCCATTTGACCATCAGGGTTTTTTTGTGTTGTTTGGGGGGTTACTCCCCTCGGGGCAATATTTGAATCTGTGTTTTGGCAATCCATGAGGGCTAGATTGGCCTTTTTTTCAGCTGAGCCACCCCTCTGGAGGGGGTTGAAACCTGCCTCCAAGGGGAAACGAGAGTCACTAGGCACCAGGGAAAAATGTTTGTGCAATTGGAGGAGCGATCCCTTGGGTCATGGTCACTCCCCATTTATTTTGGCAAAGATTTTGTCTGTTTCCCCCCCTATTTGGGGGCAGAAAGCCATATGTTTAGGCCTATCTGACCCTAGGGTGGGCAGGAAGATACTAGACACCAGGGACAAATGTTTGTGCAATGTGGGAGCCATCCCTTTGGCAAGGTTCACTCCCCTTTTTTGCGGGCATATATTTTGTCTGTTTCTGGCCCCTTAAGAGTAGTTCAGCAATATATTTAGGCCCATGTGCACCACGGGGAGGGAAACCACTAGACACCAGGGAGATAAAAATGTGTATGTTGGGACGGGGCCCCTTGGGAAAGAGTCACTTTCTTTCTTTATTGAGACAATGTTTTGGCCGCAAGGGTAGTTCAGCCCTATTTTTAGGCTATATGTTTAGGCCATCTGCCCCAAAGGAGGGCAGAAAACCACTAGGAATGTTTCTGCGTGTGAACTGTAGTTTGGCTGACAGTCTGCATGTACTGGCATTTGTCTGGCTGTGTGTGTACAGTTGGCTGGTGGTGTGTGTGAAATGGTGTTTGGCTGATAGCATGTTTGAAATGGGGATTTAGTTGGCGGTGTGTGCTGACCTCTAGGGTGGCAATTTCTTTCCTTCGCTTTGTGCCCCCTTGGAGGCAGATCGGACATTTGAGATTCTGAACTGCCACCATGGAGGAACTTCATAGTGTATTATAATTTTAACTGTTTTATTTCTTGTCATAATTTGATTTTGATTTCCTTGGTAGTGGCTCCTGCTTGCAATTTTGGCACTGGTAGATCTGTAGTCTGTGTAGTTGCCTGAGTTTGGTAAGAAAACATGTTTTGTACTGTTTACTTCAAATGAGTATTATTCCACTACATGAATAGGTTTTTTCAATGGTGTAATAATAGCAGCATGTTTAACTTCTGTTCTACTATGTGTCAAAATCTACTTGGATGTGTGAAAGATGTGTATTGTGTTGTCTTGTGTGTAATTATCTTTGTTTTTCCTTTTAAGTGGGATATCATTGATGCTTGCTGTGTCTATGAAGAGTAGGTTCAGGTGATCTTCATTCAAGCTGTTTCTGGCAAGATAGTGGCATTATCTTTGTCTATATAGGTCTTTGTGTGCTTTGTATTGATTGACTTTTCCTTTCTGATCACTGTATGCCAGTAATTTTACTTACTGTTGATAAAGCTACACTTTGTTTATCACTTGTTTTACATAGTGTTGGTTATTGTTGACATTCTTTGTGTTACGTTTACTAGTAAGGATTATGGCTAGCCGCAGGAATTTTTCTCAGCAGGTTGTTTGCTTTTGGAATCATCCTCTGACCATGGTTCTGAGACTGACTCTGTATCTGAGGCAGAAGTGGAAGTCCAAGATTCTGACAGTGAATTTTCTGTCTAAGAGCAATCATTTGATGATGAAGCCACTCAGTGTGGAGGAAGTGCCTTTTTTAGAGGAGGACACTGGTATGCTGATAGTGCAGCAAGAGGCATCTGGAATGCAGCCTGGGGTTGAAAGGCTTTCCATCGGACTTGCTGAATTCTGGGTTGCCCCAAACATGGTGCAGTTGCTTTGCCTACCTTTAATGGTGTCACAAGGTGTAGATTGAATACTGAAAACTTTGTGCCTATGAATTTCTTTCAGTAGTTTTAGGATGATGTATTTTTGGATGAGATTGTTGACTAGACTAATTTGTTTTCTGAACAGTATTTGAGGGACAACAATGCCAGACTTAAGGCCAACTCTAGAGCTAGCCAGTAGACTCCTACAAATCTGGATGAGTTGAAGAAAATCTTGTGTTTCAAGTTTATGATGGGCTTGAAAAGGAAGCCATTGCTGTTTTCATATTGGTCTATTAGTCCTTTGATGGCAACTGCTATATTTCCTCTAACCATGAGTCATCATTGGTATTTGCTTCTGTTTCGGATGCTGCATTTTGTTGTGAATGCTTCAGCATTGCCATGAGATCACCCTGATTGTGACAGTCTCTTCAAGATTAGGCCTGTCCTAGATCATTTTGTAGATTGCTTTCCAGAAATCTAGATTCCAGGGAAATAAATAGCTGTGGATGTTGCTGAAGCGTGCAAACCTGTGTGCATTTTAGACTACGGTAAGCAGATGGGTGATGTACATAGAGTAGATCAGAGGTTGGACCCTTACACTGCTGTTCGTAAGGCTTACATTAGGTGTAAGAAGTGGGCTGTCCATTTTTTCCATTTAGCAACCTGTAACAAGGAAGCAATCCACAATGCGAATAACAAGTTCATCAATTTATTAGGAAAATAGAAGAACAAGTTCTGGAGATACAAAACATCCCAACCTCCACTCGCTCCAACGTCCGTCCTTCTTCCTCGAGCTTCTTCACTCAGAACCTTCACGACTCAACGATCCCAACTCATTACTAAACATGAATATAACATATCTGTCTCCTATCCCAATTAACAAAAAATGTAAACAAAAAACAAAAAAAATTGGTTTTACATAAATTTCTACATTTCATAACTAGATATACAGAAACATCCAAAAGTATCATCAGGTCAACTCTTAGTCTTTTAGATGTGAAGGAATTTTGATGGTTCTATTTGATTTTCTCAATGCTACATCATTTGTAGAATGAAAGATTCTATCTTGCCGTGTTTTAGAGTTTTCTAAGTCCAAAGTGTTACCATAAAACTTGACAACTCTATTTAAGTTCCATATTCGGCTATCTTCAGTTTTCACTGCATTAGTGAAAAGTTTCAAGACTTTCATGGGAAAAGACAATCTCTTTCCATAACCTTTAAGAAGAGGTTTCTTTATCATGGCCTAATCACCAATACTAACAACAGTCTTTTTAACAGAATTCTTTCTAACAAAATTTAGTTTGCTCATTACATTTTTCTTTTGTTCTCTACTTTTCCAATTTTCATCAATGAAATTTTTCCTTTTGCCACTCAAAGAATCATTGACCCAATTCGGCTCAAGAATATTATTGCCTCGTCTACCACGAAATAAAGCAAAAGGTGTTTGTCCCGTAGTGGAATGTGGAGTGTGTCTATACACAGCTATTTTTTTGATTACTTCTTGTTTCCAGTTTAGCTGACTGTCTTTAGCCATGGTGATTGTTTCTTTAATGACACAGTTAAACCTCTCAACTAAACCATTACATTCAGGATGATATAAAGCACACAACTTCTGCTTGATACCACACCCTCTAAGAAAGTTTTCCATTTCTTTTTCAATAAGTTGAACACCATTATCAGTAAGAAGTGTGGAAGGAATACCTTCCTTAGTTATCAAGTCTTTGAGAAATCCTATCACCTTCTCAGTTTCTATGCCCTTGGTGAAACAGACCTCAGGCCATCTAGAATACATGTCTATGACTACAATGATATAATCGGCTGAACTCTCACCATGTATAGGACCCAAAATGTCCAAAGCTATATCCTCCCATGGTCCCTTAGGCTTATTCCTTATTACCATAGGCTGTACTCTGGGTTTCATGGCCTTTTCACTTACAGCACACTGCACGCAATCCCGAACAACCCTTTCAGCTTGAGTATCCATGCCGGGCCACCAGTAAGATGATCGTAATCTTTCTTTAGTTTTGGAAATGCCCATATG
The DNA here is from genome assembly GCF_031143425.1 of Pleurodeles waltl. Lineage (NCBI taxonomy): Eukaryota > Metazoa > Chordata > Amphibia > Caudata > Salamandridae > Pleurodeles > Pleurodeles waltl. Next base: position 589,397,871 of record NC_090449.1, on the reverse strand, counting down.
ACTGCTACATGCATGATCAATCAACTGGTTCCTTACACTAGAAGGGGGTATTAACCTCGTACCTCTAAGTATCAAGTCACGATCTACTGCCAATTGATCTTTCACACACCAGAATTCTCTACATCCTGCACTACCTTGAACTTTACTTCTCCATCCTGATTGTAACAACTTCACGACCTCCTGTAAAACACTTTCAGATTTAGTTTCTTCATGCCATCTTTCTTCAGAAATAGTTTCATAATCTACTTCACACACTCTTTCAAACTGTTCCAAATCTCCATCTAAACTAGACCCGTCCTGATCTGATAGACACGGAGACACTAGTCTAGATAACACATCGGCTGAGTAGTTGTCAGATCCGGGAACATACCTTACAACAAAATCATACTCTTGCAAAGCTATAATCCATTTAGTGATTCTGCTCGAAACAGCTTCTATACATTTAGAATTAAAAACTTCACATAAACGTTTATGGTCAGTTTTAACCACAAAAGATCTTCCCCACAAAAACTTCTTTAATTTCCTAATAGCCCAAAATACCGAAAGAGCCTCTCTTTCTATTACTGAATACTTAGTTTCAACTCCTTTAAAACTTCTAGAAATAAAAGCAATAGTGTTCTCAGGACAACACACACCCTGTTGTAACACTGTCCCCAAACCTTTCCCACTAGCATCAGTCATCAATATAGATTGTAAAGTAGGATCAAAATTCTTTAGCTTAGGAGCATTGGATAAGCTATTTTTTAATGCAATTAATTCCTTCTCACAATCTTTACTCCATGTAAATTCCTTTCCCTTTTTCAGCAACAGTCTCATATTAAAGCAGGAGCTAGCAAAATACTTAACAAATTTATTGTAATATTCTGCCATTCCTAGAAACCGCATTAGCTCCTCTTTGGATGTGGGAGAAGTTAAACCTCGAATGGTGTCAACAAGATCCTTTTTTGGTACCAATCCATCCCCAATAATAGTATAACCTAAGTAATCAATAGTGTCAACAGCAAATTTGCACTTTTCTGCCTTAATAGTTAAATCATATTCCAAAATTTTACTTAAGACCTTCCTGAGAATCTCATTGTGTTCAAAATTATCTTTGCCATAAACTAAAATATCATCTTGGTAAACACAGACGCCACCAATACCTCTCAATATTAATTCCATTGCCCTCTGGAAAACAGATGCAGCAGAGATCAAACCAAAAGGTAGACGGATGAATCTATAAGTTCCAAAGGAGTAATAAATGCCGCCAAACTCCTGCAAGATTCGTCTAATGTTATTTGGTTTTACGCTGAGGTTAGATCAATAGTGGAGAAAACTTTTGCCCCAGACACCATAGCTAACAATTCAGAAATGTTGGGAAGAGGATATTTATCCACCAACACACTTTTGTTAAACCTTCGGAGGTCTACACAAAGCCTAATATTACTATTAGATTTTTCGGCAATGACAATGGGAGACAACCAATCTGTTCCCTCCACTTCCTCAATCACACCTTGATCTTTCAATTTCTCAAGTTCACACCGTAATTCATCCCTCACTGCAAAGGGAGCATTCCGAACTTTGCTGCAGTAAGGCACAGCATCTGGAAGCAATTTGATTTTATGTGAGTACCCTTTCATACATCCAATTTTTTCACTGAAGACTTTTCCAAACTCTTTGTGCACTTCTTCTGAAAGATCAGTGGTGGACATTATACTCCCCTCATTCGAATTCTGTAGCTGTCTTAATAATGGGAGGTGAAATATTAGGATCAAGCATTACTCCCAGATCTTTCTGGTGCCACCAACTTATAATACTATCCCCCTTTTTGGAAACATAGATTTTCCCTGAAGTGTAACGTTGGTCTTATTCAATTAACCCGACAAAATATCCATGTAGATTTATTGGCTCACCACCATAGGCACACAGCGTGATATCAGGTCGCAACAAATTGATCCTTCCCTTTAACTCACTCTGATAGAATGCGTTAGAGACTATTGAGATCTTAGCACCTGAATCAAAAAGTACTTTTGTTTTCTTTCCTTCTACAGTAATGTAGTCTAAAGGACCACTCAAATTACTATCTGAAACTTGTAGTACTATTTGGCCACACGCAAAGTCTGAATCATCATTGATAGCGTCTGAATGGTCATGAATAACACTTACTGTTTGTTTAGATTTTTTTTAGATTACAAACAGACAAAAAAAAGCCCTTCTTTTTGCAGAATAGACAAGAACTGTTAATAGCTGGACAAAGTTTACTATTTGAAAGATAACCTTCTTTGCCGCATCTATAACATTTCTTTCTGCTAGAGGTACAAGTTGTTTCCTTGTTAGGAAACTTGTTAACTTTAGACTTACTACTTCCAACCACACTAACATCTTTTGAATCACTGTTTTTCATAACTTTGACACATTTAAGCAAATATCCAATCCTGTTGGCTAGCGATATATTACTTGATCAATTTGAGGATCATCTAATAACCACAATTCGTCATGTACCTTATCAATATTGCAACCCAGCATGAATTGGTCACAAATCCTTTCTTCCAAAGTTGATCCAAACTTACATGATGATGCTAAACCTCTCAATTCCATAATGTCATTTTCAACAGTTTCACCCTCAGCTTGTTGTCTTTTGCCAAAGTAATACCTTTCCAAGATAGTGCTAACCTTTGGCAAATAGTGAAGGTCTAACTTTCTAATGCATGTTTCATATTCATTAAGATTGATCGCCTCATTATCGGGAAGGATGGGAAGATGATCAAATATTTCTTGACCCAAATATTTCTGTTCCCAAACAGTGAAGCAATAAAGCAGTTCTTCTTTCATTACTCAAAGAGGTACCACACACCCTGGAGTCTCTGTCAAAAACCTTCTTCCATTTTCCCCACTTGATAGGAGGTTCTCCAGGAGTGGAAAGAAAGAAAGGAGGAGATGCAGCGTTCTGCATTATAATAAGTAGACAGAACAATCTAGTATTCACAGTGCTAATACTTGCATAAATGGTCTGAGAGTAAAACAGATGCCAGGTAACAGATAATACCAATAGAAATTAACAGGAACATCCAGTAAATTGTATATGTAGCATACATTTTAATACACAGCGGGAACTAGACTGTATATTAATTTTAGAGAGAGTTTTGATAGAAACAATTGTCAACTGCGTTTGCCAGAAGCAGCACTCCAAAGTGCTTATACACGAGCCTTTCAGATAAGTTGATTATGGCGGCGTCTCCTTGAAAGAACGCTTTTAGATCCGGCGGCAGGGTCTCCCTGGAAGGAAAGCATCTCACTGGAAGGAAAGCGTTGCAGGCACACACACGAGCCCTCCAGATCAGCTGATGGCGGCAGCAGCGTCTCCCTGAAAGAAAGGGTTGCTAGGAGACCGTGAGACAAACGCAGAGATCCTCCGAAAAGAAAGCGCTGCTTCTCTGATCAGCTGATAACGGCGGCGAGTGAGTCCTCCAGTACAGCTGATAGCACGTACTGTTAAAGGAGTGCGTATTTAAAAAAAAAAAATGACTGAAAGTGTTATCGGCACTCACGCGAGCCTTTAAGATCAGCTGATGGCAGCGGCCGCGTCTCTGGCGAGTGAGTCTTCCAGCAGAGATCGCGGTGGCAAGTGAGTACCCCACTACAGCTGATAGCACGTTGTTGAAAGCGCTGTCGGCACTTACACGATCCTTCAAGATTAGCTGATAGCGGCAGCGGCGGCAGCATCTCTCTGAAAGAAAGAGTTGCGAAGAGACCGTGATACGCCACAGAAAACAACCGCAGGGATCCTCCAAAAGGACGCGCAGATCAGCGAATTACACCCCGAGAGCTTCACTTGGAGAAGAACAGAACAAAGAAACTGTTCACTGTTTATGTGGCAAATCCACGAAATCCAAAGAACGACTATAAAAGTTAAACGTTGTTCTTTGGGTAAACAAACAACGTCATGAAGTTGAGATGTTGTGTCCAACGAAGCGCAGGCTAGTCCAGCTCGTCACCAGTGTAACAAGGAAGCAATCCACAATACGAATAACAAGTTCATCAATTTATTAGGAAAATAGAAGAACATGTTCTGGAGATACAAAACATCCCAACCTCCACCCGCGCCAACGTCCGTCCTTCTTCCTCGAGCTTCTTCACTCAGGACTTTCACGACTCAAAGATTCCAACTCATTACTAAACATGAATATAACACAACCTTTAATGCTTTTGTTGTATTCAAGGATTGTTCTATAGATTCCAAGATGACTTTTCTTCAGTTTCAGCAGTCTGTGATAGGCAGCCTTATTGGAGTGGAGCAGGTAAGTGTTCCTTGAGTTGCTAGATTGAAAGATTGCCCCTTTTTGTATTCAATTCCTCCCATACTCCCAAAACAAAACCTGTAGGAGATGGCGACACTGTGTCCAAAGAGGCATGCAGAATGAGAGTTGTATGCACTTCCACAAGTGTCCTTCTAGTGCTAGGCTATGTATGCCCATATGTTTTAAATTGTACCACATGCAAAATAATTATTGGGTGCAACCATGAGAGCACAAGTGATGTAACTGGTATGTATAGTTTTACAGTTTTTGTTCAGTTTAACAGTTGGCAGTAGTTTGATGTATTTAGTTAGACCTTTTGTGTTTGTAGTAAGAGTTGGTTTTTCATCATAGTTAAAAAAAAAACTTTTTTTTGAATGGGATGGAAGTGTGTGTGGCCTGACATCTAGCTGGCAGTGTGCTTGGACTGGTGCTTAGCTGGTGGTCAGTCAATCAATCAATCACTTGTAAAGCACGGAAAATCATCCGTGAAGGTCTCAAGCCACTGAAGTTACTTGCTACAGCGTGGTAATCAGTTCATTTGAACAATAAGGTCTTGAGATCCTTCCTGAGTTGCTGCAGTGGTGAGGTTGACCTGAGCTTAAGGTGGGGTGTGATGTCGGTCTCCCTGGGGATGTCACGGATGAGTCTTTCCACTGCGTTTTGCATTGTCTGTAGTCTCTTGAGGAGGCATGTAGCGTTCCCTAGGAAGAGGAGCTATAGTAGTCTCATTTGCTGGTGACAAGGGCCTGTGTGACTGTCTTTCTGATATTGACTGGGAGCCACCACAATATGTGTGGAACGGCTCTTGACCGATAGTGTGAGTGAACTGGCGCTTGGCTGGTGGTATGCATGGACTGCCACTTAGCTGGCAGGGTGCGTTGATGGTGCTTGGATGCCAGTGTGTGTTGACTGGTGCTTGGCTGGTAGTGTGCATGAGATGGCAGTTGACTGGGTGTGTGTGTGCAGTGACCTACTGCTGATCACTGCACACACATTGCCAGCCAAACGTCAGTCCTCTCATTCTGTCAGCCACCACCCGATGTGATTGCTGTGTCAGTCATGTAGGCGTATGAAAGTGACGTGATGGGCCTTTGAATGGCACTGTCTGTTGCTGTGTTGTAATGTGCTGAGCTTGCAGCTGGTGGTGTGATTACTCTTGTGTGTGTCACACGTGAAAGGTATATAAAGTCTATAAAGTGGTTGGTGACTTGTTGCGGCTTTACAGCTCACAAGTGGGAGTCACTGGTTCAGTTTTTTTAATATTCAGTTATTAACAGTGTATTCAGTTTTTGTCAGATATGTTAATAACATTTACATTTTGAGCCTTTCACTCACTCCTGTGTGAAATTCAACTAGTATGTGCGTGCCAGTGTGAACATTCTATTTAGGGCAAATCCACCAGTTCTAGATTAGGCCTGGGCGAAGTTCACATAGTTCTACCTTGTGGAATTCCACAAAGTTGATCAAAAACTCCGTAGAATTCCACAGAAGTGGAGTTCCATGAACCATGGAGTCCTGAATGCGCCCGATCTCGGAAGCTCTAAGCAGGTATGGGCTGGTTAGCCAAGCCCGACCCTACTTAGCACTTCCGGGTTTGGGGGCATACAGGAGAGGGCCATAGGCAGTGAAAGCTGACATTTCAGGCCTGTTTTGTACCGGCCTGTCCTGTGTGCACTGCACATGGGGCAGGCCGGTGCACAAGAGGCCGAAAACGGCAGCTTTTGCTGCCTTCGGCCCTGGCCTGAATTCTAGTCAGGGCCGTAGGCAGCAAAAGTTGACGTTTTTGGCCTCTTGTGCAGCAGTGTGCACAAAAGGAAAAAAGAAAACAAGGACTTACCTGGGTCCTCCAGGAGGTCCTCATTGTCCTCCCCTTCCCAGTGGCCTGGCTCTCTGCCTCCCTCTTCCCCCTGCTCTTGGGATGCTGGCAGAGAGAGGTCTGGATCCGTTGTCTATGCACACTGCAGGCCCTTTTATGAGCAACACAGCACAAGCGCAGACTGTCCGTGCTTGCACTTTGTACCCCATAACTGGGCTGCAGTGTGCATTGGGAGAGCTCCGCTCTGCTGGCAGAGCTAGCAGAGTTTTTGGATTAACTTTGCGCTCCAAGCAGAGTGCCAAAAACTCAGTTAGCTCCGCCAGAGGAGCGGAGCTCACCACCCTCCCCTACTCTAGATATTATTGAAAACTAGACACCAAGAGAAGTGCAGGATGGTGTGCCTCTCATGAATCCCATCAAGTTTTCTTAGCCACAATGCCCTTCAACCCTGAGGAAAATGTGTTTTTTTTGTCAAAGTTTGAGGTTTGCAAAGGATTCTGGGTAGTGCAATCTATTGAGATCCAAGCAAGTCACCCCAATCCTGAGTTTCCCTAGGTGCCGACTAAGCCAGGGCCCAAAACCCACAGCTAGGTGCATTGCAAAAAAAGGGTCAGTTTTCAGTGGAAAAATGTGCTATGTCCTTGTTGCATTTGTCGCTGTTTCCTATTGCAAGCACTAAGCCCACCTACATAAGTGAGGTACCATTTTATCAGAAAACTTCGGGGAGTGCTGGGTGAAATGAAGTTTGTGGCTCCCCACAGATTCCAGAACTTACCCTCACAGAAATGTTTCTGGGTAACAACCGTGTAAGAGCCACACAAGTCACCCCATCCTAGATTTATCTTGGTGTCTACTTTTCAAACATGTAGAGGTTTGCAAGGTTTCTCTAGGTGACGGCTGAGCTAGGGACCAAAATCCACAGCTAGGCACATTGCAAAAAAGGGTTCGTTGCCAATGGCAAAAATGTAGTGTCATTGTTGCATTTTGTGTTGGTTCCTGTCACAGTCACTACCCTATCCACAAAAGTGAGGTACAATTTGTATCAGAAGACTTGAAGTAATGCTGGATGGAAGGAAGTTTGTGGCTCCCCACAGATTCCAGAACTTTTCCATCGAGGAAATTTGAGGAAACAGTCAATGTTTGAGGTTTGCAAAGGATTTTGGGCAACACACCCTGGTAAGAGCAACACAAGTCACTGCATCCCAGATTTCTGTAGGTGTCTGCTTTTAAAAGATGTATAGGTTTGCTGGGTTTCCCTAGTTGCTGGCTGAGCTAGGGACCAAAATCCACAGCTAGGCTCATTGCAAAAAAAAGGTCAGTTTTCAGTGGAAAAATGTGATGTGTCCACATTACATTTTGGGCGGTATCCTGTTGCAGACACTAAGCCTAACCGCACAATTGAAAAAGCATTTATATTAGAAGACTTGAGAGAATCCTGGGGAGAAGGAAGTTTGTGGCTCTTGACAGATTTCAGAACCTTCCATCACATAATTGTGAGAACAAAAGTGTCTTTTTAGTCAAAGTTTGTTTCTAAAGGTTTCTGGGTAACACAACCTAGTGAGAGCTATGCAGGTCTAGTTTTGAAAAATGTATGGATTTGCTATATTTCCCTAGGCATAGGCTGAGCTAGGACCCAAAATCCACAGCTATGCACATTGCAAAAAAAAGGTCAGTTTTGAGTGGAAAAATGTGATGTGTTCCTGATGCGTTTTGGGCAGTTTCCTGTCACGCGAATTAATTCTACCCACACAAGTGAGGTACAAATTTTATCAGGGGAATGCTGGCTGGAAGGAAGTTTGTGGCTCCCCGCAGATTCTAGAACTTTCCATCACAGAAATTTGAGGAAAATGTTTTTTTAGTCAAAGTTTGAGGTTTGCAAAGGATTCTGGATAACACAATATAGCAAGAGCCACACAAGTCACCCCATCGTGGATTCCTTTAGGTGTCTAGTCTTCAGAAATGTATGATTTTGCTAGGTTTCCTTAGGTGCTGTCTGGGCTAGGGCCCAAAATCCACATCTAGGCAGATTGCAAAAAAAGGGTCAGGTTTCAGTGGAAAAATGTGTTGAGTCCACATTGTGTTTTGGGACGTTTCCTGGCTTGGCACTAAGCCTATCCACATAAGTGAGGTACCATTTTTATCAGAGGACTTGGTAATTGAGGTAATCCTGGGTGGAAGGAAGTCTTCCCGAAGGTTCTAGAACTTTCTATCACAGAAATGTGAGGAAAATGTTTTTTAGTCAAAGAGGTTTGCAAAGGATTGTGGGTAGCACAATCTAGTGAGATCCATGAAAGTCACACCATCTTGGATTTCCATAGGTGTCTAGGTTTAAAAAATGTAGAGCTTTGCTAGATTTCTGTCAGTGCCAGCTGAGCTATGGTCCAAAGTCGACAGCTAGGCACATTGCAAAAAAGAGTCTGTTTTCTGTGAAAAACGTGATGTGTCTATATTACATTTTGGGCTGTTTCCTGTCACAGGCATTAGGCCTACCTGCACAAGTGAGGTACCACTTTTATCGGGAGACTTAGGGAAGCACAGAGTAGTAGAACAAGTGTTATTACAAGTAGTATGTTTCTGCATTTGTGCCTTCTATATGTAAGCCAATGTGTAAGAAAGAAGTCATTTAGGGAAATGCCCTTTAATTCACGTTAGTTGGATAACCTCAAATTCAGAGATGTGCTAATAAACACTGCTCCTATACTCCATATCATGTGCCCATTTTGAAAATACATACGCTTCCTAGATACCTATTTTTCACTCTTTCAATTTTTCATATTAATTGCTGTATTCCTGGTACACAATGAAAACCCATTGCAAGGTGCATTTCATTTACTGGCTCTGGGTACCTCGAGCTCTTGGAAAACTCACAAACCTCATATATGTCCTGACAAGCAGAAGGGTCTACCAGATGTAAGGGTAATTGATTTTGTAAATCGGCCATAGTGACAAATGGTTACACATGAAAACATTGTCAAAACGTTCTGTTTTTTCCTATTAATTCTCAATATTTTTTCATTTCAACACTTATTTTTTTTTTTAAATCTACACAAATGAACCCTTGCAGAATTCAGAAATGTGTCTAGTTTCCAGAAATGTATAGCTTTCCAGGATCCACCTTGGGTTGCACACCATTTTACCACAAGCTGGAAGGAGTTTGGAAGCACAGAAAATCAGAAAAATGGGCTTTCTCCAAGTAAAGTGACAAAACTGTGGTAAAATATTGGTTTTATGAATCAAATCTGCCTGTTCCTGACAGCTGGGAAGATGGTGATTTAGCAAACCTTTCATTGATGGCTTTTTCAGCAAGAAAACACATACTTTTTTCTACAGCACGTTTTTCCCATTTTATCCAAAATGCCAACTTTTAGCTAGATTTTGGCTAATTTCTTGGTTCCCACCCAGGAAATACACAAACACTGGGTACCGTTAGAATCCCCAGGATGTTGTCAAAAAATAAAACAAATTTGGTGTGGATAGTTTACATGGACAAAAATGTATGGAAGCCTTAGTACGAAATACCCCAAATAGCCAAATAGCCAAATAAAGGTGGGGGAAGTCCTAGCAGCAAAAGGGTAAACAGAATATCTACACACACACAGCTGGGCATACAATGTTGTTCTTACAATCATTCTTTTATATATACCACATATTAAAACAAAAAGGCATAATTATTAACATGGTGTATATTTATACATATCAAGCATCAATAGACATGATTTTATTATATATTATCCTTTACTATGTCTAATTTCGTACACATTTAGGGCTAGATGTAGCAAACACTTTGCGAGTCGCAAACGGCGAAAATCGCCGTTTGCGAGTCGCAAATGCGTGTTTGCTATGTAGAAATGCATTTTGCGAGTCGGAACCGACTTGTAAAATGCATTTCCGAGTTGAAAATAAGAAGGGGTGTTCCCTTCCTATTTGCGAGTCGTAGTGTGATGCAATTCCATTTGCGACCGCGTACGCGGTCGCAAATGGAGTCGCAGTTACCATCCACTTGAAGTGGATGGTAACCCACTTGCAAACGGGATGGGGTCCCCATGGGACCCCTTCCCCTTTGTGACTGGACCCAAAATTATTTTTGCAGAGCAGGCAGTGGTCCAAGGGACCACTACCTGCCCTGAACAAATCCGAAACAAATAAAAAAAAAAAAAAAATTCTAAGTGCAGCTCGTTTTCCTTTAAGGAAAACGGGCTACACTTGGAAAAAAAAAAACTGCTTTATTTAAAAGCAGTCACGGACATGGAGGTCTGCTGACTACAGCAGGCCTCCATCCCCGTGAGTGCCCTGAGTCGCTATGGGGTCGCAAATTGCGACCCACCTCATTAATATTAATGAGGTGGGTCTTTGCGACCACATAGCAACTCGCAGAAGGTGTCTGAGACACCTTTCTGCATAGCAACTCGCGACTTGCAATTTGCGAGTCGCACGAACTCGCAAATTGCAAGTCGCAATTTGCTTCTTTCCTACATCTGGCCATAAATTAGTATGCTTAGTGTATATTGTTGCCATGAGTATCAAATAAAAAGATCAGGAACAGGCAGGATAAAAAGTCAAGGGTATGGATTGGATAGAAAAGTGAGCAATGAGAAACCACAAACAGAAGAACAGGAAGGCTAAATAGATAAGGCTATGGATTGGTAAGATAAGGGACCAATGGAAAGCCATCTTCCTATATAAATCAAGTATGGCAATAGGTCCCGGTTTTTCAAACGGTTTGTGTTTATGCTGGACCCTGATTTTAGCAAGGTGAGCCCTAATTAGGCAAAAATGATATCTAAAAAACTAGCTCTTAGCATAATACCATACTAAATATACCCAGAAGCACAGGGCTGTATTTTTGTTAAATACTTATGAGATTCTAAATATTGTGGATGGAGCATAATTGGTTATTGTTTGAGACTGAGGGTATATCATTGTTATTTCAAGTTATATAATTGATCAGCCACATAGTGAACGTTTGGAGATGAACAATAAGTTCTGGGGAAAACGTTTGCATTGGTTTAATATCTAGCTTTAGCATTTAGCTTTAGCAAAGGTACATGTCCAACTTTTTAAATAGAATGTACTCTGCACTATGAGCTGTTAATGGCCTACCTTAGGGGTGACTTGTATGTATGAAAAAGAAATGGGTAGGCCTTGCAAATGGTTGATTTTGCCTGGTCGGAACGTCAGTTTAAATCTGCACACACTGGCTGCAATGGAAGGCCTGTGACTTGTTTAAAAGGCTACTTAAGTTGGTAACACAATAACTGCAGCAGGCCTCCTAGTCACATTTAATTTACAGGTCCTGGGTGCATGTAGTATCCCTTAACTAGGGACTTATAAGGAAGGAAAATGTACCAATAGTGTAAGCCAGTTTTGCCATGTTTAAAAGAGAGAGCACAAGTACTTCAGCACTAGTTAGCAGATGTAAAGTATAGAGAGTCCTAAAAGCTAACACAAATGGGTTCAGAAACCAGAAGGGTGGAAGGCAAAATGTTTTGGAGTGACCCTGCAGAGAGGGCCAGGTCCAATTTAGCGAACTGCAAAGCAGTCTTGACCCCGCTCCAATGGGAACAATCCAGCCCAAAGTGCCAGGAGTATGACTGGAATGCAGCCCAAGAGATTGCCTGTGACAGATATATTCAAACACTCCATCCTTCACCTTGTTGTTTTTGCAGCTGGAGTGGGATCAAGAAGGAAACTGTAAAACTCAGTGAGAAATTACATTTCTTATTGAAACCCTGTAAGTGTTATCAGAAAGACTCAGGCCCATATTTATGAGATGCTTGCACTACAGTTGCATCACTTTTAGTGATGCAGCAGCAGCACAAACCTCTCAACCTTATCTTGAATGGCCTCAGAGATATGGATAATGCAGGGCATTGCAAGTCACTGTGTTGCCTTACTCCGTATCAGGGATGTTTTTCCTTGAGTGATGCAGAGGGTGTTCCCATGCAACACCCATAGATTTTGATGCGAGAACCTGTAGACCAGGGAATGTGCCAAACCTTATGCATCCACTGAGGTAGTGTATGGAGAAATTTCTCCTCATTTATTTCCCATTTCTATGTATGTTGGATTGTGCCGCCTCATAGAAAGATGAAAAAAGCCTCCAGGATTGTTTTTGTGAAGGAAGGTGCTCCTTCCTCCACAAAACCAATCCTGCCAACAACACAGACACTGTTACACCATGGTGTAAGGATGCCTGAGTTCGCGCTAGGCAGCCAAAACAGTGCCAGTGCAGCTGGAGCAGACAAGAATGTGCTGTATCGGAAACATAGATCTTATTTCCTGTCCTTTCTTTTTGGCGCAGGGCAGTGCAGCAAGATGACTTGCTGCGCTGCCCTGCCCCAAAAATTCATAAATATGGGTCTCATTGGATAACATTTTTGTACCAGTAAATTGAAACTTCAGGTGCAGGAGTGTAATGGAAGAGTAAAGCAATAAATTCCCATTGAAAAGGGAAAGCAACACCAAGATCTTGCATGAATGGGCGGAACTCTCAGCTACCATCTTTTATATCAGAACTCCATAAAAAGGAGTCACACCCCAACTGCACCGCTCTTTATTCCTATAATTCTTGAATAGAGGTTGGTTTGGAAGTGTACCTTGATTTGAGACTAAGTCCTGGTGAGTAACGCTCCAAAGACAAAGATAAGACTTGATATTTCCATCTACAATATGCTCTTTAAAGATAAGAAGACATCGATTTTCTGTTGAGAATACTGACTTTCTATAGTCCAAATTATGATTTTAAGATGTCAAGAGTGATAACACCATGCTCTTTAGAACAAGAAAAAAGGAGAGAAACTTAAGAACACAGTAAGAACTCTGTAACCTAAAAGGAGAGAATGCTAGAAAATACAGTTATTTCTCACATGGAAAAATTGGTCAAGGCAGGTGTTAAAGACACTTGACGCTTGAGCTAAAGGGGTTCCACCGTAAAGAATACTACTAAAGAGAAGTCATCTTTAGCAACACAGTAACAGCACAAGGGTATAATAGGGTATAATAGATCTGATTGAAGATTCTGAGAAACATAAATGGAGGAATTTAGATGCACTCATAACAAAAGATTAGGAGATATGATATAAAGTCTCACATCATATAGAGTATTCAATGTTCTATGTTAGTCATTGTCACTGAAGGTATATTAAAGCATCATAATATCCCATTCCAGATCACATTCACTGCAAGTAACTACCCTAATTTCCCTCCCCTCATCTGGCCACTCCTATATTTTGGTAAAATAGGTAAAGTTGGTGTTGCCTGAAGGGTTGCTTCTGAGGTAGTGGTCCTAAGATAGTATGACCCTGTTTGTTTTTGTCCCTCACTGATGGACAAAAAAATAGGACATCACACTGTCTATCCTAAATAGGGGTGGGCAGCACAACACCCTTTCTCCATATGCCATTAATCTGGCACGTAGTCTGAGGAAGCTTTCCATATACAGAATTATGAGGGGCTTGTTTAATCAAATCCTGGTTGTCTTCCTGATTCTAATTAGGGCCAATGGCACAGGTGAATGCCATTCAAGGTGTAAGTCAACTTACACAAGCAATTAGCATCCTGGTTAGCTTGAACTCTGCCATGTCCTGTCTGCCTTACAGGGAGGTTTCTTTATCACAAGAGCCTCCTCTGCCAAGAGTGCTCCCCCAGACCTTCAGTATTACTACTTCAGCCCATCTTTTATTCCCTGTCAACATTTCTCCAGCCCATGTCTGAACACCAGATACCAGTCCACCACCGCACCAAATTGTCACCTTCCCATACGATCCCTACACTGACCACCACCATTCCAATTGTGCCCAAAACCCTGACACTCCCATACCAACATACCATCATGTGCACCCTAACCCCCATACAACCAAACCCTACTATACTGAAAACACTGTAATTCTACCAACCCTCCCATCCACCCCAAAAGTTTTCCAAGGCCACAAGCCCAGCCCTTACTACTAAGTACTATACATTAAGTAAAAATAAATGTACAAAACAAGTTGCACCCCTAGTGGGCTTGAACCCTCTAAGCACAAAACCCTCCGTATATTCTAGAGTACCAACACACCATAAGGGGATGTTATTACCAATAAGCAATGCCTAATGGCTTTCGTCAGTACAAGCAGCCACATGCTATAATTCACCAAAGTAAAAACATTGAAATCAATGGCGAGAATATCAGTATGCCAGAAATGCTATATCCTACCATTCAATGGCAATAGGGGTAGAGTCAATATTCAATATACAGGAAATTTTGTATTCTTAATATCAACCCTCAGCAGTCATCAACTTTTATGCTGTCAGTATCACAAACTCAACCCCTTTGAAGAAGCGATATCTATCTACATACGAGTATGATTTTAGGTTGTTCATTCTATAAAAAACTCAGTAAACCTTTGAGGATACTCAGTATATATTTGACCATTGTGCTGTATATATTGTTGACCCAGAGGATTGTGACCTAAACACATATGTTCCATTATCCAGTTACTGTTAAAAGGGCTGTGATGTTATTTGCACTACAACTCGCATGTGCGTTTGCTGTTTTTACAGGAAGAGTAGTAATATACAGCCATCTTGGGTGTGGCACTCTCATAAAAGGCAGCACACCCAGCTGATCCTCGCTTGTTATTGTGTGACATCAGCGGTTTGCAGTGCCACTTTGAGACACCCACGGGTGAACTTGAAGCAGTTTCTGGAGGATATAGCATGTCTTTCCGAGTGAAAGCAGACAGATGAAGGACAACAGAGTGGTAAGGGTGCACTTCCACCAATGGTTTCCTCTTCAGTAACATTTTGAAGCTGCTATGCTTTTTAGAGCGGTGTGTCATGTAAATCTCATGCAGAATCAAAACTTGAATGAGCAGGTCAGTTTCTTAAAGGTTGAGCGGAAGCGGGTGGGCTCCACCACTTTTGATATTATCTGCTTTAAGTAAATGAGACTCAGCTGAGCATATTTTGTGATATTCACAGTACAGACAAATGTGGGTAGGTTCCACATATATTGGTTTATAAATATCCCTAATCATTGCTGATGGACTGAGCTTGTGTACCTATCAAAGGGGCCCACAGTGATATTTGAGAAAAGAATCAACAGAGAACTTAAATATTTGGTCATGTTATAAGAAGAGCTCAGACATTAACCTAGTTTTTTGTTTTTAAAACAATACTAACAACCATTTCTGTTGCTGCTTAACAGGCAATTTCATGCTAAAGGAATTCCCTGTGAAGTACAAGTGACAAGGAGTCCAGGTAGGAGACAGTGTCTCACAATTAAAAGCAATATAGTGAACGTTCAAATCACATATTACTAGTGATATTATGTTTACAGTTTTTAGATAAAACTGACCTTGTGTAGGATTACCAGAAGGTCCTACAAACTCAAAACTCAAGTCTTTTTCTTCAGGTGAGGTGATAAGGTGTGTGGGCATAAATATTGTACAGGGGTGCTCAAGTAACACAATAAAGTTTACTTAATCTAGGCATTTGTGTCTTTTCTGATCTCCATCGCAGAAGTCCCCATTCTTTCCTCCGTTTCCCTCGCTAGATCCTTTCAATCAACTGTGATTTAATAGCATTTATCAGTTGGGATTATCAAGAAGTGGACACAATTGAGCCTCGTTTTGACCCTGAAGAGTTTGTATGGCTTACAAAATACCAAGCTCACAGAGGTCTTCTCCTCCCGGTCAGGACAATATTTATATGGCCACTCTAGAGGATATCCTTGTGGCTTTATCCATGGCCCAACAAGATGTGGTGGGTTCTAGTACAGAGACTATAGCTTTGCACAATCAGGTGGATCGTTTACAATACAATCCTTTTACAGTAAGTACAACCAATTTTGCAAGCAGGTTAACTTAGTCTCATGGTGGATCAACAACATCTGTGGTAATCCCTCCTGTATCTGTTGAAATACCTACCCCTATCCCTTTGGATGCACCAGAAATGTATCCTGGAGATGTTAATATGGTGCAAATATTTGTTACCTAACTCTTATTGCACTTTATATGTTGGACAAGAGCCTTCCCCACAGCCCAATCCAGGGTGACATTCATGATCTCTTACCCTGGGGGGCATTGTTGTGCAACAGGCGGTGCATTTAGTTAGAAAGGGCAATCCCCTTTTGTATAATTGGGATGAATTTAGAACAGAATTTGAGAAGGTTTTTGATCAACGTGATATGTCATTCTCTGCTGATTGAGAACCGTTTGAATTTAAACAAGGTAATAAGGATTTAGTGGCATATCTTAATATTTTTCAAAGATTGGTTGAACCTTTGAAAGTGCCTCTTAAGGCCTGTGTAAATGAGGAATGGTTTTCAGTTGAGGTGATGGTAGACTCGAAAGTAACTGAAAACTTTTTAGATAGCTCCTTAGCAACCACTTTGCATATTCCATTGGTGCAGAAATCAAATCCTGACTCAGTAGTGCCTGTAAATGGAAGCCAGTTGTCTTTGAGTCTAATAACGCATAACACTTCTGAGGTACAAGTCCTGATTCTAACTCATCATTTGAAAACTCTACAGTTCAATGTAATTTATGCTCCACAATATGGCATCAATTTGGGCTTACCATGGCTTAGTAAGCAAAATACCACCATAGACTGAGAGACTTACAAGGTAACTAATGTCTGAGTCAGAATATTGCAGACAGATCAGTTTAAAAGTCAAGGACTCATTAGTAAAAGCTTTAACAATTTGTCACAAGATAGCTACTGCAACTGAAAAAGAAACTGTGTTACCTCTTCAGTATTCCGAATATCAATATGTATTCAGTGCTCAACAGGATGAACAACCGCCACCATACCAACGGTTTCACTGTCAAATACACCACATTCCTGGGGCAGGTATAACATGTGGTAGGATCTATGCAGTACGAGAGGGAAAAAATGAGCATCTACGTCAATACCTGGACAAGTAGTTGGCAAATTGATTTATTTGAACATCAAAATCCACTGCTGTTTCACCACAGTTTTTCATCTCTAAGGCCAAGGGTGAATTGAGAGCTTATGATGACTATTGTGCCTTAAACAAAGTCGTCCCCCTGGGTGGCAAATTTATTTTAGGGGCCTATGTTAATTAGGCCAATCTGCCCCTGGGGGGCAGAAACCACTTAGGCACCAGGGATTCATGTGTGTGTGTATATGTGTGTTTTGTTTGGGGGGCAGCCCCTTGAGCAGAGGTGCTCCCCATGGGGGCACATAACTGTTGGGCAGATCAGTCTATTTTTAGAAGGCCCATCTTCCCCCAAGGGGGGCAAAAAGCCCACCAGAGACCAGGGAAGATTTATTTTTTTTAAATAAAAGAGGGTGGGGTATGGCCATCCCCCACCCCAAATAAATGGGGTGAAAGTTGTTCTTCCCATAGGTGGGCAGGTGGGGCAATTACCCCCGATCCACTCCTGGGGGCAGAAAGCCTACTAGATGCCAGGGCATTTAAAAAAAATAAAAAACAGTGGGGTGGTGGCTACCAACCAGTATAGGCATGGTTATGCCCCCACCCCAACTGAAGGGGGTAACAGTCTTTCAGCTCTCCCCCGCTCACTAAAACATCTTATTCCATGGCAAACAATAGGACATTTGATTATTTTAGGTTTTGGTTTTACATTTGGGCCATGAGAGCTTGTCTAACTCTCAAAATCGTCCCACTTGGAAGGGTGAGGACTGCACTTTTTGGACATGGGACGCTGACATGTAGAAAAATACACAAGACCTAGACACATCTGAAAACTAAACATCTGGGTGAGTCCAGGGTGGTGTGCTTCACATGCACCCTACACCATTTTCTTACCCACAATGCCCTGCAAACCTCCACCTTTGTTGGAAATCACACTTTTTTCCCACATTTTTGTGATGGAACCTTCAGGAATCTGCAGGAATCCACAAAATTCCTTCCACCCAGCATTGTCTCATCTATACCAATAAAAATTCTGCCCCAGTTGTCAGCCTAAAAATGTTTTTTTACAAACTGCCCTTTTGGTCCCGCTTTGGTTCTCCCTCAATTTCAACATGTTTTTTGCTCTTCCCTGTAACAGAAACTTGGCCCACCTACACAAGTGAGGTATAATGTTTCCTGGGAGACTGAGGGGAACGTGGGTGGTAGGATATTTGTCCAGGTGTGGTGATCCCACACAGAAATATGGGGAAAATGTGATTTTTTAGCTAAATTCGAGGTTTGCTGAGGATTCTGGGTAAGAAAACACTGGGGGATCCACGCAAGTCAAACCTCCCTGGACTCCCTTGGGTGGCTAGTTTTCAGAAATGTTTGGGTTTGGTAGGTTTCCCTATATGGCTGCTGAGCCCAGGACCAAAAACGCAGGTGCACCCCACAAATGCAGGTAGTTTTGTATTTGATCATTTTGATGTGTTCACATAGTGTTTTGGGGCATTTCCTTTCACGGGCACTAGGCCTACCCACACAAGTGAGGTACCATTTTTATCGGGAGACTTGCGGGAATGTTGGGTAGAAGAGAATTAGGGGCTCCTCTCAGATTCCAGAACTTTCTGTCACCTAAATGTGAGGAAAAAGTGTTTTTTTGGCCACATTTTGAGGTTTGCAAAGGAATCTGGGTAACAGAACCTAGTGAGAACCCCACAAGTCACCCCATCATGGATTCCCCTAGGTGTCTAGTTTTAAAAAATGTACAGGTTTGGTAAGTTTCCCTAGGTGCTGGCTGAGCTAGAGGCCAAAACCCACAGCTAGGCACTTTGCAAAAAACAGCTCTGTTTTCTTTGGGAAAATGTGATGTGTCCAGGTAGTTTTTTGGGCCATTTCCTGTTGCAGGCACTAGGCCTACCCACACAAGTGAGATACCATTTTTATCAGGAAACGTGCAGGAATGTTGGGTAGAATAAAATGTGTGGCTCCTCTGAGATTCCAGAACGTTGCACCACCGAAACGTGAGGGAAAAGTGTTTTTTGGCAAAATTTTGAGGTTTGCAAAGGATTCTGGGTAACAGAACCTGGTCAGAGCCCCACAAGTCACCCCATCTAGGATTCCCCTAGGTCTCTAGTTTTAAACAATGCACAGGTTTGGTAGGTTTCCTTAGGTGCCGGCTGAGCTAGAGGCCAAAATCTACAGGTAGGCACTTTGCAAAAACCAGCTCTGTTTTCTTTCAAAAAATGGGATGTGTCCACGTTGCGTTTTGGGGCATTTCCTGTAGTGGACACTAGGCCTACCCACACAAGTGTGGTACCATTTTTATTGGGGGACTTGGGGGAACGCTGGGTGGAAGGAAATTTGTGGCTCCTCTCAGATTCCAGAAATTCTGTCACCGAAATGTGAGGAAAAAGTGTTTTCTTTGGCGACATTGTGAGGTTTGCAATGGATTCTGGGTAACAGAACCTGGTGAGAGCCCCACAAGTCACCCCAACTTGGATTCCCCTAGGTGTCTAGTTTTAAAAATTTTACAGGTTTGGTAGGTTTCCCTAGGTGCCGGCTGAGCTACAGGCCAAAAACCAGAACTAAGCACTTTCCCAAAAACATGTCAGATTTCAAAGTAAAAATGTGATATATTCATGTTGGGTTTCCTGTCGCGGGCATTAGGCCTACCCACGCAAGTGAGGTATCATTTTTATCAGGAGACTTGGGGGAACACAGAATAGAAGAACAAGTGCTATTGACCCTTGTCTTTCTCTACATTGTTTTGTTCCAAATATAAGACAGTGTGTAAAAAAGATGACTATTTGGGAAATGCCCTGTAATTCACATGCTAGTATGTGGACCCTGGAATTCAGAGATGTGCAAATAACCACTGCTTCTCAACACCTTATCTTGTGTGCATTTGTGAAAAACAAAGGTTTCCTTGATACCTATTTTTCACTCTTTATATTTCGCCAAATGAATTGCTGTATATCTGGTATACAACGAAAACCCATTGCAAGGTGCAGCTCCTTTATTGGCTCTGGGTGCCTAGGGGTCTTGATGAAGCTGCAAGCCCTATATATCCCAGTCCAGCAGATGTAACAGTATATTGCTTTTGAAAATCTGACATTGCGGGAAAAAGTTACAGAGTAAAACTTGGAGAAAAATGGCTGTTTTTTTCAGCTAAATTTCTATATTTTGTTTATTTTAGCTGTTATTTTCAGTAGGAAAACCTCATAGGATCTACAAAATTGACCCCTTGGTGAATTCAGAATTGTATCTACTTTTCAGAAATGTTTACCTTTCAGGGATCCAGCATTGGTTTTGTACCTATTTCTGCCACTAACTGGAAGGAGGCTAAAAGCACAAAAAATAGTAAAAATGGGTATGTCCCAGTAAAATACCAAAATTGTGTTGAAAATGTGGTTTTCTGATTCAAGTCTGCCTGTTCCTGAAAGCAGGGAAGATGGTGATTTTAGCAATATAAACCCATTGTTGGTGCAATTTTCAGGGAAGAAACCATAAGCCTTCGTCTGCAGCACTTTTTTCCCATTTGAAAAACAACACAAAATTTTCACTGTAGTTTGGCTAATTTTTTGGTCTCCTCCAGGAGAACCCACAAACTTTGGGTACCTCTAGAATCTCTAGGATGGTGGAAAAAAGGACATAAATTTGGCATGGGTAGCTTATGTGGGCAAAAAGTTATGAGGGTCTAAGTGCGAACTGCCCCAAATAGCCAAACAAAAGCTGGCACCTGAGGGGGAAAAGGCCAGGCAGCAAAGGGGTTAAACAGCAACATTGTCAACAAAGCATTGGGCTTACAAAATTTGTCCCAGCAGCTTTCTTTTACTTCCTCAAGGCTGCTCGTGCAATCTTAGGATCATCCACTGGTGTCCCTGCCCTCCAAAACCCACAATCAAAACTACAGAATCATAGAGAGTTTTGCAACATAGCTTTATCTTTCTGGGATACTTATGGTATTTTTTTTCCAAATAATCTTTCTGGGGGCTGCTGAACTTCCTGCATCTCCCAACATCCAATATAGTATTGACATTGCCTCCTTCTCTTTGTGGGAAACCACAGAAGACAAAATACTGAGATTTCTGAGCAATACAGAAGATTCTTGGCCACTTCTTTGTTGAGGTGAGTTCTAAGTAATTAGCAACATTCCACTCTCTTCGAATGACTTCATGCCTTTTGTATTAAGTGGCCATGCGCCCCATTGTTTTCCCAATTTGTTATTTTATTTAATGGGTGCCCACGCCCCTTTCAAGGGGCACCCAGTTTGTGAATCATGCAGGTCAGCATAAGAAGCACAGGGAGCCCACTGCTAAACTGCTTGGCCTGCTCACCGCATGATCAACATTATCCAATGCCTCTGTGGGAGCCAGCATGTTCGTTCTCCTGCCCATGTCCTTCCAGGAGTTGCTGCAGTTCGATGCCTATCCCGATCCCCGAGCCACAGGCACAGCAAGTGTGAGGCAGTACAGCTACAAAGTAGTAGCATTAGGGGACTCCAGTACTCTGCCTGTCCCAGAAGTTGGGGTCTCCAAGACATCACTAATTATGGAAGGCCCAGAAGATGAGGCCCCTGGAACAGGGGTAAGTTGGTTAGTCATGCATTACCCCCTCCCATAAAAAGTGATCATTGTACTGACCCCCGGGCCCTGGCCCACCTGGTCATATTTTGAAATTGTTGTGGTATTTTGAAGATGTTCTATTAAAGATGCTTTGTTCTCTGCGTCATTTCCCCAGAGGACCAGGTCATATCTCAGGCCCCTTAGAACTATTCTGCACAATTTTGGGCTAGTTTTGCTTCTGGTGTCCAGCCCTAACCACAATGAGCATTTTCTTCTCTCTTTGCCGCATGGCACCCTGACCATCTTGCGTGCCACCCTTATGTCAGCAGTGGAGCCAATGGCCAGCCCACAAAAGGTATATGGGAACCATCTAGGGTGCCCCAGCAGGTCGATTCTCCCAGCTATTCCTCGAGGGGCATAAGGGGGACAGTGCTTCTGGCCCTGTGGTGACCCATTCTAGTCATAGTGATTAGCGTGAATCAAAGTCCCAAAGTCCATCCTTCCAGAGCATTTGGTGACTTCTTTTTCCAGGAGGGAATCCTTTAGATGTTGTCTCTCCCTTGTGAATTCATTTTGAAGTTGGGGTGAACATTTGTAGAAGTCAGGCATCCCTGGCAAATTTTGGTGTGTCACATCATCCCTCTACCCCTTTGAACAGCATTCTGGGGTAATACAATACAATATGGTGAGCTGTTTGTAGAAAGAGCTTCACTGAAAGCTTTAGCTCCACTACTAGCAGACTCTGCTGCCTCATCCCTTCCCATCAAAATGTAAAAGATGAGCCCCTCCTGTTGTTGCATTAGATCTGGCCCTTCCCCTGTGTTTCTGCAGGCCTAGGTAGCAGTGAGACGATCCAGTTAACAGATGTAGAATTCTTCCACACCCCTTTCTTTCTCAGGAACTGGGTCAAGCAATGTTACTGGCTCTATTGTGTGAAGAAGCCTTTGACCCTCAGGGGCATGGTTACGCAGGCCAAGATGGTGGACGCGTAGTCCGGCGGCTCCAAAGGGGCCTACTAGTTATCCGGTGAGCGGAGCCCCACCCCGGGCCATCAGCGAGGGTGACGCGTGCGGAGCCCATAGGAGAAGGCGGTGATCCGTGCTGGCTGGCCGGTGTGGTGGGGCAGCCCTGACGAGACCTGGAGCCCTGAACGTGAGCTGGGGACTCAGTGATAGGGTCTGTCCGATCACGGCTGACCCGGCCCGAGGAATGCAGTGGTGAAGGGGGCGGAACCCCAAACTTGGAGCCCCTTGCGCTGGGGGAGGCGTATTATATTCCCGGACATTAAGGGGCAAAGGACCTGAAATCTCCCCGGCGGAGCGGTCGCATGGACCGGTGGGGGCCCCTGCGCGATCACCAGGTGAGCGGAGCGCCTTGCAGGGCCCCGTGGGCGCGGGCGGCACCGGGCCCTTTGGTTTATCGAGCTACATCGGCTGTGGAGCGAGAGGACCCTAGGGGACTCCCCAATCTCCCTAAAAGAACAGAGGTGGCACTGGAGGCACCGGGCTGACGGCGGCGCAGCGGGCGGGCTCAGGCCCGTTGACGTCTCAGGTGTGGGGACCCTGGCACGACATTTCTGGGGTGCCGAGAGTGCCGGTGGATTCCCGGGGGGGGGTCGAGCCTGCCAACAAGTGACCCGGAGGGGCCCCGGGAGATGACAAGGGCCTGGCAGGCCCTTGGAGTTTGGGTGAGACCGTATTGCCTGTGAACCACCTCAGCGGTGCGAGGGAAGGGCCTGCACTGGCCCCCGGATATATGGTAGGGGCATGACCGGCCCTGTGGGGGCTCATCCGGGGCACTCAGGAAGAGTGACTACTTGACCCTCAGGGGTGAGGACAACTCGTGGACCAGGATACTGTTGTGCCGACGTAAAGCCCTGAGCTAGGTCCGCCTGTGCTGGGATCGTGGGAGCAAGCGACGCAGAGGCGCAGAGACACAAGCCACATAGGAAACCCCAATACCTAGCCCTTCAGCGCTGATGACCACTAGGAACTGACGCGGAGGTAGGAACATGGATCGCACAACATCTACTGAGTGCAAAGGGGGGACATGCGAGGCCTCACGGAGTCCAAGGTCCAGGATACTCTAGACAAAATCTTGGGCTCAATTGAAGATACAGAAACTACTCTACAGCATGACATCAATCAGGTCGCAGTAGAAGCTGGCCTCCTTCGGGCAGATCACCAAAAACTGACAGACAGGGTTAAGGAAACAGAGGTCACGCTAGCTGATCTTGCACCAAGACAAAAAGACCTAGGCCCATATTTATACTTTTTGACGCTAAACTGCGTTAGCGCAGTTTAGCGTAAAAAAATGTAGCGCCGTCTAACGCCATTCTGAAGCGCCATGCGGGCGCCGTATTTATGGAATGGCGTTAGCCGGCGCTAGCAGACCGGCGCTGCCTGGTGTGCGTGGAAAAAAACCACGTACACCAGGCAGCGCCGGCGTAGGGGGAAAATGGCGTTAGGGCGTCTTAAAATGGGGCAAGTCAGGTTGAGGCAAAAAAATCGCCTCAACCCGATTTGCGCCATTTTTTTCGACGCCCAGACGTCATTTAAATGACTCCTGTCTTAGTAAAGACAGGAGTCATGCCCCCTTGCCCAATGGCCATGCCCAGGGGACTTATGTCCCCTGGGCATGGTCATTGGGCATAGTGGCATGTAGGGGGGCACAAATAAGGCCCCCCTATGCCACCAAAAAAAAATATAAAAAATAAAAAATTATACTTACCTGAACTTACCTGAATGTCCCTGGGGTGGGTCCCTCCATCCTTGGGGGTCCTCCTGGGGTGGGCAAGGGTGGCAGGGGGGGTCCCTGGGGGCATGGGAGGGCACCTGTGGGCTCATTTTGAGCCCACAGGCCCCTTAACGCCTGCCCTGAGCAGGCGTTAAAAAGTGGCGCAAATGCGGGGTTTTTTGCCCCGCCCACTCCCGGGCGTGATTTTTGCCTGGGAGTATAAATACGACGCATTTGCGTCGCCGTCATTTTTTTAGACGGGAACGCCTTCCTTGCATCTCATTAACGCAAGGAAGGCGTTCACGCAAAAAAATGACGCTATTTGCCCATACTTTGGCGCTAGACGCGTCTAACGCCAAAGTATAAATATGGCGTTAGTTTTGCGCCGAATTTGCGTCGAAAAAAACGACGCAAATTCGGCGCAAACGAAGTATAAATACGGGCCCTAGAGTCCACAGTGCTGCATCTAACGGAGAGAATAACGCAACTGGAGCAAAGGGCGGAGGATGATGAGGGGAGAAACCAAAGGAACAATGTACGAGTGGTGGGTCTCCCGGAGGGAGCGGAAGGCACAAATGAAGGGGAATTTCTGGAGGAGTGGATGCGTACGGTCATGGCTCTGGGACGACTGACACCTTTTTTCACTCTGGAACGAGCGCATCGAGTCCCTGTGAGACCCCCGGCACCCAGAAGACCACCCCGGGTGGTGATTGCAAGACTGCTCCACTACAAAGACAGAGACATCCTGCTCCAGAGGGCCAGAGAAGCGGGTCCTTTCAGAGTGGCAAATGGAGAAGTGACCCTCTTTCCAGACTTTACAATTCAAGTCCAAATTAAAAGATCCTCTTTCCTTGTGGTGAAGAGGGCGATGAGGGAAGAAGGGATCCAGTACTCGCTTCTCTTCCCGGCAAGACTGAAAGTGATGGTGGAGGATAAGACAACTTTCTTCCAAAGCCCAGAGGATGCATGGGAATGGCTGGAGGCCTGCGGAGGACAGAAAAGTCGACGTGGGAGACCAGGTGAGACCGGACCCCGGCCCTCGTGGGGCCTGGGTGGACGGTGGCGCCGGGCCCTCCCCCGAACCGAACCTTAGCAATCCCAAAAGGAACTGGGTCAAAAGGAAGCCCTGTGGGTGGCGGCCTCTGTGGGTAGAGAAGCTTCCCCGCCGGGGAGCGACGAGAGAGACTCAGATGGCACTACCGTATCGTCTGCGGAAGGCTCCAGCTGCTTGAGATGACCACCGAGGGTGACCCCGCAGACGGCAGATGAACTGGGGTAAACGGACCTGTGGGCTGGCCCCGGGGCGAGGCACATTGAGTGGATAGAAGGCCCCGATGGACATGGAACCATACCTCGTCCGGTTTCTCGTCCACTCAGTTAGACTGGCGAGAACTATGCTTACTTGGTTGACTAAGTTGCTTGGTTGCACGGTTCACTTGGGCAGCCTACAGTTGGGGAGGTGCCCTGGGGTAGGGGAGTTGGGGTTTTTCAAGTTTGAATTCCGATGGTGCCTGGGGATGGTAGATTGCTCACACGATGTTTGTGAAGGCACACGGAGAGGAGAGGGATGCAACGAGAGGTGGTTGGGCCCGCATTTTCCTTTGATATATCCACATGGCAGACTATAATCTCTTAACGTGGAATATACGCGGAATGGAGTCACCAGCAAAAAGGCACAGAATATTGTCCCATCTGAAGAGGAGAGGCATACATGTAGCGGTGCTTCAGGAAACCCACTTGACAGTGAGTGAGGTAGAGAAACTACGACGTAGATGGAGAGGGCAGGTGTTCGCTACTAGGTACTCGGCCTGTTCCAGGGGAGCGTTGGTCTGGGTTCATGCTGGAGTACCCTTCGAAGCGACTTCCACCGACATAGATCAGGAGGGTAGGTTTGTGGTGGTAGAGGGGAAACTCCATGGAACTCCAATAGTATTAGGAAGTATTTGCGCTCCCAACCAGGATCAGGCCCCTTTTCTGCAACGCCTCTCGAGCCACCTTACCCGCCAGCAACATGGGGAACTGTTATTGGGGGGAGACTTTAATAGCATTTGGGACGTAGACCTGGACCGCTCAACCCCTCCGCTGCCGGGTGCAGTGACGCATAAAATAGCTAAAAAATTGAGAGAGTGGGTTCATGCCTGGGGGTTGATTGATGTTTGGCGTGAACAGCACCCTCATGGTAAAGACTATTCCTATTATTCAGGCCTCCATCGGCTACATACTAGGATAGACAGGGTGGTGTGCACTGCCGACCTAGCGAGGGGAATGACCCATTCTGAGTACCTGGGGCGCACTTTATCGGATCATAACCCATTGCTACTCACATGGAGGGTGACTGAGGACAGGCCCCCCCATACCACTGTGGAGAATGTCCCCAGCTGCACTGGAGGACCAGGCATTCAGAGAATAGCTCAGTTCATATTTGACTGACCACATCAACATTAACAAGGGGTCAGCCTCCTCCAGACATGTGGAATGGGAAACACTTAAAATAGCGACAAGAGGTTATAGTATAGGGCAGACAGTCGGATATGACGCACATTAGAACGGGAACTGATTACGCTAGAGAAAACTATACTCAAGGGGGAAAAAAACGGACATAGTGGAACGCCGGAGCAGGAGGAATATGAGAAGGTGAGAAAATCACACTCTCAGGTGGAAGAACAGCTCCGCTGACGTTGCATGCAGAGATACTTAGCCTCAGTACAGGCTGAGGAGGGCAGATTTGGTAGGATGCTGGCATGGTTGGTGAGAACGGGAGGGGAGGGAACCCCCATAGTGAGTGTACGTGATATGAAAGGCGAACACAGATTCAGACCAGGCCCCATAAATGATGCTTTTAAAGATTACTACACCTTCCTGTACAGAGACCCCGGCGACCTCGATGCAGACCACCTGGAGGGTTTCCTACAGCCGCTCCTACTGCTGACCCTGACAGGTGAGGACGGTGAGGGCCTAGGGGGGCCAGGGACAACGGAGGAAGTACTGGAGGCCATCTCGCACCTGGCCTCAGGGAAAATGCCTGCCACTGACGGTCTACCAATGGACTTTTATAAGAGATATTCGGTGCTACTGGCCCCCCAGTTGGTGGACATTTATGCGGAGGCATTACACTGAGGCCTGCTCCCAGACTCGCTCAGAGAAGCACTAGTGGTTCCTTTGCCCAAGTTGAAATCGGGTGAAGCGTCTGTCACTGATTTCCGACCACTCTCAATGTTGAACAGTGATTTCAAAATTCTTAGCAAAATACTGGCCAACCGCTTGCTTCAACATATATCCACACTAGTACACGCAGATCAAAATGGGTTTGTTCCGAACCGTAGCACCTCGCTGAATCTTAAGACGCCTCTTCGCTGTTTTACAAATGGCAAGCGCAGAGAAGCCAACATCCGGGATGTTACTTGCAACAGACTTTGAGAAAGCCTTTGATTCGATCCGCTGGGATTACCTGAGGACGGTGATGCTAAGGATGGGTTTGGTGACCAAATCGGTTAAGTGGGTGGATCTTCTATACGCAGCCCCGCTAACGAGAGTGAGAACGGGCAGAACAATCTCAGACCCCTACCCATACACAAGGGCACCAGGCAGGGGTGCCCGCTGTCGCCGCTACTATTTGCCCTGGCCATAGAAACCTTAGTGGCTCACTTGCGGATGGAGGGTGTAGGTAGGGGAGTGGTATGGGGACAGGCTGAGAATATTATTTCACTCTATGCCGACGATATCCTAATCTACCTTAGAGACGGGGAGTCTGGGCTTTCATGGGCCCTGCAGGCTTTAGATCATTTTGGAAGTCTATCAGGATTACGCCTCAACAGGGGCAAGACTTTCGTCTTCCCGATGACAGCGGGCTGCGACCAGCTCCCTTCGTTCCCGGAGGCTGTGGTATGGGCACCAAATACTTTTAAGTACCTCGGTATACAGGTATTTCACAACCTGAGGGATTTACGGGATGGGAATATCGGCAAAGTGCTCGGCTCCCGTTGGGCCTCTGTTGGGTTCTGGCGGTCACTGAAACTATCTATAATGGCCAGGATATAATTGTATAAAATGATTATGTTGCCCCGTCTCCTTTACTACTTCACTAATTTACTGGTGCAGATCCCCGCATCATGGTTCAGGGAGTTGAACTCCTTACTCAGGGACCTAGTATGGGATGGAGGTCGACGATGCACAGCACTCTCGATTTTATGTAGGCCGACCTTCGAGGGAGGACTCGGTGCCCCAGATTTCAAATTCTATTATCTAGCATGCCAGTTACAGTGAACCCCCTGATGGTTCGTAGGAGGGGGACGCCTAGACAGGTGTACTGCAAATAGAGAGACGAGAACTGAGGAGATCATATCACACATGGTGGGCGGGAGGGTGGAACCCCAGGAAAAGAGCGCGCTGAGGAAGGTGGCCTTAGCCTGCTGGAAGAGGTGCTTACGGCGAGTGGGGGTGGGGAAGGCCTATTACCCTGCCTTACCATTGTCCAAACTTAAGATAAATATGGTAGATGGGAACCGGGTGGACACTGGACTGGGGGCATGGACGAAGGCTGGGGTGGAGACGATTGGAGACCTCTTTAGTGACAGGGTGCTGAGATCCTTTGCTGACCTAGTGGACAATAGTGGGGTCCCACGGGGACAGTTTCTTGTATATCAGAGGCTAATCCACATCTTAAGGGACCACTGGGACACAATTAATGCGGAACCTGCCACACATCAGGTTCTGCACCTCCTGTTGACGTCGGGAGAAGATACCCTCCTAATCACCAAACTATATAGAACTCAAATTGAAGGCACATTAGATCAGCTACGACCCCAGAGAGAAAGATGGGAAGGGACACTGGCTAGGGAGCTGTCAGACACAGAATGGTGGAAGGTGTTAGCATATCCGCGGGTGGTTTTGAGGAACACGCGTCTGAGATATATCCCGTTTAATTACACACACAGAACATTCCTTACCCCACACCGTTTGACCCGTATATATGGAGGTATTCCTAAGGTATGTCCCACATGCGACAAAGTAGATGCAGACCTTTATCACATGGTCTGGCACTGTCCTGAGATTCAGCGGGGATGGGAGACAGTGACGACTGACCTGAAGAGACTGTTGGGAGTGGCAATACCCCGGTCCCCAGCTATGTGTCTATTAGGCCTGAAAGCGGGATTAACAATTGGGAAGGTAAAAGAGCGCTTCCTGGATCTTACCCTAGTGCTATTTAGGAGACTAATCGCTTTGGGCTGGAAGTCATGCAGGCGCCCTTCCTTGATTGAATGGAGACGGGACGTATTGAGATGGGCCAGGGCCGAACTACAGGTCCTGAAGGGTGAGGAAGCAAAGGGCCTACGTCAGACACCCATTGCTCCGGCATGGGAGGAGGTGCTGACGGAGTGGGGACGTATAGTGATGGGAGAAGGAAATGACATGGAGGAAACAAACTGACATATCAATTAGGAAGAAGAGACATCGGGAGTGCGGAACCTCATGGCATATCATATAGCATTGACAACATTACACGAGACTGGGAGATAACCAAGATGCAGGCATGTGATGTAGACCACAGAAGGGTATAAATAGAATGGAGCCAGAGAGTAGCATAGTGTCAAATTAGGTGACCCTGCACACACGAAAGGATTGTCGATATCGCGGCGAAGGGCTGGACCCCTTTTCAGAATTGTTGTACCAAGGCATCCCCCGGCAAATAGACTTCTAAGGACTCGAGGCACCATCATGTTAATGACTATGTTGTTTGATGTTAGACTAAGACTGTTATGTAGGGAAGTGAATGTAAAGGGTGTGTGACAGAAGCCATTATGTAAAGCTACACTTATACAGGCAACATCAGGGGAAAATAAGGTGTACTACCAATGTTAAGATACAGTGATTTAAATACCAGATATAACAATATGTACAGGAAAAATGATTACTAACACTCATGAGCGCGATAAGAGTTTGTCAGTGCCTAAATTGACTTAAATTTGTACAACAGCAAAATGTTAATAAAAATAATTAAAAAAAAAAAAAGAAGCATTTGACCCTCCAAATGAGGAGCAGAGTAATTAACTTGGCTGAGTAAGGGGAACAGAGGCCTGTCTTCTATGTGCTGAGCCAGACAAATATGAACATTTTTTAAGTGTCATAAGGAGTGTAGGTATGACATTAGGGACAGAAAATGTACACTCAAGTGCATGTTTACCTCTAGATTGGAACTTCACTGGTCCCTTTAGTGCTATGTGAAGAAAAACTGTACCTTACTGTTGATTCCATCTATAATGTGTAATGAATGCATTGTAAGCAACACAGGCCTTCAGAAAACTCTAATAGATCTACACTATGGGACATATTTCTACCAAAAATGGCAATGTCACACTGCATCACTTTAGGAATGCAGGGGTATGCTATATTACAAAAATCCGGCACACCCCTGTGTTTCCCCTAGTGATGACGCTAAATTTGTCTGCCTAGTGCAAACGCAGGCACTCTTGCACCATAGTGCAAGGGTGACTGCGTTGAAGGGAAAGATTGTTTATGTACAGAAAGGTGACCTTTCCTGCACATAAACACTCAACAATAGTGATCTAGCATTTCATAGAAGTAACAAATTATCATTATTTAATGATTCTTTAAGTGCAGGTAGGGAAACTTTCATGGCCTTTTGCTCTGAAAAAGCAAAAACGAGGAAAGTAAAAGTATTTCTCTTCATTGTGCCATGCTAACACCACACCTGGGTGGCATTAGTTTTTGGCGCTACCTCAGATTTATGATTTCTTATAAATCTGGAGCAGTGTCAAAAGCAATGGGTGTTGCCGCGGCACGCCCACAACAACACCCATTGCGCGCACCTCTGCCACAGAAAATTGAGTCGAGGGGCCATATTCACAAGGTGGCATTAAGCCACAAAAAGTGGCTTAGCGCTGCCTTGTAAATATGGAGCTGTGCACAGCACCATTGGAACATCACAAAAGGTGAGGCTGTAGTGGCGCTTAAGGCTTGTATATATGCCCTTATGATTGTCCACTCACATTACAAGGCCTACCCATGTCATTACCAATCCAGGAGAGATTCCCTTCCTTGACAGGCTACATCTACGCAGATACTGGGCTGTGTGAGATGGTAGTGTCATGCATGCAGCCCGCACATGTGCAACCAGCCCAGAGCCTCCTACACTAGCTGGTCAGTACTGGCCTTTTCTTAACAGGCAGATAATAGCAGTAAGCACTCCTAGTCCATCAACCATGAATTTATCATGAGTGATTCTCAAGTGGTGTAACTAGCTCACAGTAGAGGTCCAAAATTCAGCCCTTAAATAGTGTGATGTCATTGTTACCTCCCTATTGCATTCTGGTTATGGTAGTTTGACATTATTAGTTTGACATTATTAGTCTGGAGCCAGGCCTGGGTGAGGCAGGATCTTGTGAACAACAGAGACTTTCCTTTGAAGTTTGCTGAAAGGGGTGGACTTGTTACATACCAAAATGCATTTTTTGCATTGGGCCGTTTGCAATCACAAAAATGTTCGATACATCTGGCCCTTTGTTTGCATTATTGTAGTAGCAATTTTGAACAGTGTTTGCCTATTGTTGGAAAATGGGTTATTGGTAAGGGCAGGTAGGTACCTACACCTAGCAACAAGCCACTAACCTCCACCTAGGTACAGTTAGGTCTCAGTAAATTAATCCCAGCTCAACCCTTGGTAGCTTGGCAACGAGCGTCAAGGCTTAACTTAGGAGACAGTGTGTAAAGCATTCAAATATCACAAAACAGTAATTAAATAAAACACAGGAAACAGTTTAAAAATCCAAAACCAATTTATAAAAATAGTTTATATTTTTATCTTTAAAATGACACAAAAACGATTAAAATTGGTTCAGGGGAACCGGAGATATGAATTTTTAAAGAATTATTATTTTTCTAGCGCTTAGAAACAAAAAGCACCAATCGGGTCATCTGGTTGCACCTCGACCGGGGCAAAGTCAAAGTTTCAGGCCGACCGCGATGGAGCCCTGCTCGGCTACAAGGCCTCGGTTAAAAAGTTACCTTCTGACTTAGTCTTTATTTTGAAGTTTTTCTTCACCGGGACGAACCTGCCAGTTGAATCCGACCTCCTGGAGCCCTTGTCCGGATACGCGATGTGGGTTTCCTCGGTGGAGATTTTTACCTTCGGACTTAGTCGTTTTTTCGAGATGAAAATCCTTCGACCGGGGTAAACCTGGATCTTGATCCGACGTCCGTGGAGCCCTTCTCGGATACAATGGCTGGGAGGTCCCGGTCAACTTTTTACCGTCGGACTTAGTCTCTTTTTCGGAGATTTTTCTTTACCGGGACGAACCACCAAATCAGGCCGGGTCGCGGTTGAGGCAAGCCGGCAAGAATTTCCGCCGCGGGTCGGTTCCTCTATGGAGCTTTTTTTCAAAAATTCGCAAATCTTCTCCAAACTTCTGGGGCTTCACCCAGATGTCCTTTTAAGGTTCTTTTGGGGTCCACAGCTCACCCCAAGGGTCCAGAAGTTCTGAGATGGTCCTTGGGGGGTGCGGACTTCAACTCCCAGAATGCACCTGGTGCAAACTCCTTTTTGGCCACTGGACAGTGGTCAGCTGGTCACTTTTCAGGAGTTGGTGCAGGGGGACTCTGGATAGCAATTTTTCACCTGTAGCAAACAGGGAGTCCCTCCTTGAACCAGTTGAAGCCAGGCAAAGTCCTTCTTGTGGTGAAGCCCAAGTGTGCAGCTGGTGCAGTCCTTCTGAGTGCAGGTTCCAGGTGCAGGCCAGGGGTCCAGCAGGGCAGTCCTTCTTCTTCTTTAGTTCATTTCTTGTTGAATTCTGGAGGGGATCTGAGGTGTGGGTGCAGGTCTGCCAGTTTTATCCTTGCTCCTGGGTGAAAAGCAGGGGGGTCCTGGTTCTCCAATCAGGTACAGGGTCGTCCCCCTGTGATGACCACTTCCTGGGAAGTGTGGCAAAAATTCATCCCAGTGGGCAACATTCTCTAAAAATCCAACATGGCTGAATCTGATTTTTGGAGGTTACATCTGGCTGAGCCCACCCAGTGGTGTGGCTAAAAATCATAAACACACCCCTCTCCTGCCCTCTCCTAATCTAATCAAGGGGGCACCTAGTTGTCTGGGGTTGCAGGATGTGGGGGTGTTGCTGGTTGCTCCAAATGTCCTTCTCTGCCTTTGAAGACCAGTTTGGCAGCCCTCCCCCTTCCTGCCTCACCATCTGCTGAGGGGAGATTCTCTCCCCCAAGCACATTCCTTTGTGTGAAGCCAGGCCACTTCACACCTCATCAAGGCAGCTCTGCAAAGCTGCTGCAGGCTGGCCAATCAGAGCACAGCTGCAAAAACAATGCAGGGCTGAAATTGGCAACTTTTTAGGTAAAGTCTATAACTCTTTACCTGAACAAGTTATATTAAATCCCACAACTGGAAGTTGTGGGATTTATTACAACAATTAATTTGATACCAAATTCTTGGTATGCATCTTTTAAGGAGACTTTAAAATTTAAAACAAAGTCTCCCCATTCTAGCCTCTGAAGGCCATTTACTTCAATGAGGAAAAAACGAATTTGGCTGTTTTTACCTCACCAGGGTTTATAAATCTATTTTTATAAAGTCCCTGCTTATAGTTACATGGCACCCAGCCCTAGGGGCACATAGGGCACACCTTAGGGGTGACTTATATGTAAAAATAAGGTAGTTTAAGACTTTGGAACTACTTTTAATTCCAAAGTCGAATTTGCATATAACTTTAATTTAAAAGCAGCCAGCAAGGCAGGCCTGCCTTTAAAATGACACTGGGCACTTCAGCAGTGCACCTAGGTGTGCACCACCTATGCTGTGGTCCCTAAACCTACATGCCCTACCATATACTAGGGACTTCTAGGTAGATTAACTTAGCCAATTATAATTAGCCTAATTTGCATATTGATTTTACACAGAGCACAGGCCCTGGGACTGGTTAGCAGTACCCAGGGCACCATCAGAGTCAGGAAAACACCAGCATAAAGTGGAAAATGGGGGCAAAAGGTTAGGGGGCCTCTGCAATCAGCCCTGTTTTCTCACACCTATTTATACACGTGTTCCATGCACTCAGATGCAGAGATTCAATTATGATCAGTATGTCAATAGAAAGGTAACAAACCTGCTTGGGCTAGCAAGGGTGCTATGTATATTCCGTACACTGGTTGGCGCACAGGAATTGGGAAGGAGGTTGTGGGAGATGGGATAGAAAACTTGCTTTACTGGTGTATATATAGGTACTGAATAAAAACATATTGTACTATTTAAAAAAAGTCACCTACTGAAAGTGAATACTAATAGCAATAAGAAACCCCCTGAGCCAGACACCATGTAGTCCCGAATGACAGAAAATGACTCTCATGTGGAATAGAATATATTTAAATTGTAAATTGGCATATATTACATTTTGAGGCGTGACTAGATGCAAAAACATCCACAATAGTATGTTTTTATTTATATAATATATATGACAACTCAGTTGTGACGTGTTCTCTGTATCTTGACACCCTATAAGAGTTAGAGGTTTACATTTGCAAGAAGAAGTAAGACATATTGATTAACAGAAATCATATTGTGATACTGTTTGCCAGTGAGTGAAATTTGGCGGGGGCTAAAACTTAAATTAAAAAACTGTCAATACTTATTTACATTGGGTGGGCCTCTGTCTAGAGTGGCACAGTGGACGCAAAACACTGGGTTGGAATACTACTTAAAGAGACTGTCTGTGGTTAGATTATTTGTAAGCATTTGCCCCATCACTTTTGGGGGTTTGATTGCCAGGAGTATTTTTATAAACCTCAAAATGGGGCAGCTTTTCAAGCCTACTATTGTCAATGTTTGTAAATCTCAGAAATTAGTACACCCACTAAAAGAGTAGTTAGGTGAGTGTAGATTTACTACGTTTTCTGTTAAACTGGTCCAAAATATGAACAAGTTAAAACTCTTACTGAAAAAATAGAACAATGGGAAAACCCAGCATAGACATTGAATACTCCACTGAATGCCCTACATCCAACTACCAAGCCAAGAATGTATATGGGAGGGGTGTCACATCTCATACAGCTGTCTATGCCTTTGGTGTTCGCAACACAACTCTGAAAGTCACCTCCAAGGATAACATAATTCCAAGTGGAAAAGTCTGACCTTTAAAGGGACGCAGCATCAGACACCTGCATCAGCTCAATTTACAGCCATGAACGCCACAGAACGGCAGCGCATTTGTTTTTTCTCAATGAACCTCAAAATAGGCACTGAGCAAGGCCAATGTTTTAAAAGAAAGCGGTATCTTCGATCAGAGTCGCTGCGTGGGGAGCTCCATTTTTCCACTCAGTAAATGTTGAGAAACATAAAGCTCTGCTAAAAAATAATTCGTCGAACTGGGGCCAAATCAGGATGGGAAATAGATTTTCAAATCGAAAATAGCCCAATAAATTTTAAAAAGGCGGAAAACAAGTGGTAATGATAACCTTTAAACTAAAAAAATTAGAACATAAATATTAACGTGAGAGCGTTTACGGTGCGGATTAGAGTGTAATCTGATCCCCAATGTTTCGAAAAATCGCTGGTGTGTACAATGGTCAGAAGAAACGTGTTTTGTACTGGCTTGTAAAGCTAGTGCAGGCAAGATTCCAAAGACGTCTCCAAGGTCACCAGAGAGGCTCGTGAGACCATTTCCATGCGTTGAATTACGTACGAATAGATCAACAGATACAGGCCAGCATCTATAGATATAGAATTTATGTAAACGTCCTCTGAGGCTTTGCCCCTGAAACATGAAGCCATATCACCATGACTCCCACATCTACTGAAAACCGACGACTGAGGCCAATAATTCCTTCCCTCTGAGCACGACACAAAGTGCAGATTTCTACGTTATAGATTGATATTTTATCTCACCTAGAATGTCAGAGATTCATCATATGTTTGTCATAAATGAAAAAAAAACATAATGGTTCCTATTCTATGTTGTTCCTTAAAAAAGAGAAGCTCCAGTTTTTATCACGGTTGTTATACTTATTCAAAAGAATAATCACGGGTGACTGCAGGAGTTAGACCAAGGGGGCGGTTTTACACCATAAAGGTGTCAGCAATAGCTTTGCGCTAAATTTAGAGTCCAAAACGGACAGCAGATTGACTTTACCGCTCAATTTATGTAATTGTGGCTATCAACGCGGCATCATGTCATGGGCCTCGATTCACCAAAATGTGAGAGGTAGCGGAAGTGACATCATACACCCTCTGACCTTACTGATGTCACAGGAAGTGGTCACATGACCTTAACCCTCATGACATCATAATAATTGCACTCTCTCTTACCATAGTTCACTCATTCTCACTCTCTTTCTCACTCTGACATCTCACTCACTCATCTTCACATACACACACACACACACACACACTATCCCACACACTAACACACATACACACACACACTCTCACCCGAACTCTAGCTCACCCACACGTATGCACATAAAATATACTGAAAAGTATTTGAATTGACTTACCTAAGATGCCAGATCCTGCTGTTCAACATCTTTATTACATTAATAGTGAATGATGGATTATAAAATCACTATCAATGTAAAAAAATAAGCAGAAAAGGAGACTGGAGCCTGATGCTGGTTATGCGAGCTACCCCTGTATTCTTGGCACTAATTTTGACACCTCTGAGGCCAGGGTTTCCAGAGGCAGTGCCAGAGGTCGCAAAGAGCAAGCCAGGGGCCGCAGGTGCGACCCTGGCAACCCCTAAATGACACCCAGGCATCATGTTCGACAAAGCCATTATTGTACTGTCTTCCTCAATTTTACACCTTCGGTTAGCACCAGCATTGAGGTTGATATCAATGTAGTTTTCATCCATAAGGTGATAAGGTTTACTACATCTCTGACATGACAGAAAAGCATCGGATTAGCCATTTAATGGTTAAAAGAAAAATGTATGCAGGGCAATGGTAAATTGTGAGACGATTAGTTTTCACACATTTTTTACAGTTTTACAGCAATAACTAGTTGTCTGTTAGCATATGGAGTTGAGAATGAGATGCTGTTAACACAGATCTCATTAATGAAATTATTAATGAATATTCATGTACTCTGGGTGTTGAATTTGCATAGAAAATGAAGTAATATAGATAAATATAATGCACGCATTTGAAAGTGTGACTACATGAGTGGCTGCCAATGTTCACAAAGTGTACTTATTAACAGCTTATTAATATTAAATGTTGAGCTTATGTTTCATCAATGTAGTAATACATCATAGTAAGGGTTATGCATTATGAATTAACTTTATTAATTGAAAGTCTTAACTTAGCAGAGGTCTCATGTCAAGCTGCATTTCTTAGGTGTTTAATAAAATGTGTTAGAAATGGGGTCTTTGGTTGGCAGTCAGGTTACCGCCTGTCCAAGCAAGGACCCTCACTCTAGTCAGGGTAAAAGAGAATCACCCTCAGCTAACCCCTGCCTACCCCCTTGATAGCTTGGCACGAGCAGTAGGCTTAACTTCAGAGTGCTAGGTGTAAAGAATTTGTGCCAACACACACAGTAACTTAATGAAAACACTACAAAATGACACAACAAAGGTTTAGAAAAATAGAAAATATTTATCTAAACAAAACAAGACCAAAACAACAAAAATCCACAATACACAAGGCAAGTTATCAACTAAAAAGCAAAAAGTGTCTTCATGTAGTTTTATACACACACTAACACTGTTATTGTGAAAATGTACCTTGGGTGCGTCAAAAATAACCCGCACGGGCGAGTGTGCATCAAAAAGGGCTTGTGCTGCGTCAAT
This sequence comes from Pleurodeles waltl, assembly GCF_031143425.1. NCBI lineage: Eukaryota > Metazoa > Chordata > Amphibia > Caudata > Salamandridae > Pleurodeles > Pleurodeles waltl. The sequence continues at coordinate 589,359,817 of NC_090449.1, read as the reverse complement.
TTCACTCACGAGTGAGACCTTGCGTTATTTCTCCTTTCGTCAGGTCGGGGCACGTAATTTCTTCTCTCCCCAGGAGAGCGATGTGTCGATCCGGTCAGCACTCCTAGGTCTGGGCAGGCCTTGCGTTGTTTTTACACACCCAGCGGTGTTTGCGTTGGGAATCCAGCTGCACGATGATCTGAAAAACATGCAGTGCGGGTTGCAATCTCACAAGCCTCCGTCAGCGATGCTGCCGTTGTTTCTCCAGCTCCGTGCGTCGACTCTTCGGTCGCGTTGCAGGCGAGATTCAATTTTCCGCTGCGAAGCCGGCAGAGCATCAATTTTCCAGCCGCAGATCAGAGTTGCATCGATCTTTTCCCCGCACGGCATTCTGTGCGTGGATTTCTTCCTCTTAGGCTGCCAGCTTCTCTTTTCAGGGTCCCAGGAACTGGATGGGCACCACAGGGCAGAGTAGGAGTCTCTCCAGAGACTCCAGGTGCTGGTAGAGAGAAGTCTTTGCTGTCCCTGAGATTTCAAACAACAGGAGGCAAGCTCTAAATTAATCCGTTGAAGATCTTCACAAGATGGAAGACACACAATGTCCAGTCTTCGCTCTCTTACTCTGGCAGAAGCAGCAACTGCAGGATATCTCCCCAAAGCCAGCCACGGGCAGGGCAGCTCTTCTTCATCAGCTCTTCAGCTCTTCTACAGGCAGAGATTCCTCTTGGTTTCCAGAAGTGTTCTAAAATCTGTGGTTTTAGGTGCCCTTCCTATACCCAATTTCTCTTTGGAAGTAGGCCAACTTCAAAGTGAAATCTCTTTTTAATGTGAAATCCTGCCTTGCCCAGGCCAGCCCCAGACACTCACCAGCGGGTTGGAGACTCCAGTGTGTGAGGGCAGGCACAGCCCTTTCAGGTGTGTTACCACTGCTCCCCTCCCTCCTAGCACACATGGCTCATCAGGAAATGTAGACTACACCCCAGCTCCCTTTGTGTCACTGTCTAATGTGAGGTGCAACCAACCCAACTGTCAAAATGACCCAGACAGGGAATCCACAAACAGGCAGAGTCACAGAAATGGTATAAGCAAGAACATTCTCACTTTCTAAAAGTGCCATTTTCAAACACACAGGGGGTTATTACAACTTTGGAGGAGGTGTTAATCCGTCCCAAAAGTGACGGTAAAGTGACGGATATACCACCAGCCGTATTACGAGTCCATTATATCCTATGGAACTCGTAATACGTCTGGTGGTATATCCGTCACTTTACCGTCACTTTTGGGACGGATTAACACCTCCTCCAAAGTTGTAATAACCCCCACAGTCTTAAAATAAACTTTACTAAGAGATGTATTTTTAAATTGTGAGCTCATTGACCGCAAACTCCACATGCCCATCCGCTCCCAAAGGGTTCTGCACTTTAGTCAGATTTAAAGGTAGCCCCCATGTTAACCTATGAGAGGGACAGGCCTTGCAACAGTGAAAAAATAATTTAGCAATATTTCACTGTCAGGACATATAAAACTCATTACTATGGGGGTCATTCTGACTCCCGCCGGCCGCGGTAACCGCGGTGCCGGCGGGAGCCGCCAGAATACCGCTGCGCGGTCAGAAGACCGCCGCGGTTATTCTGTGTTTCCCGCTGGGCGGGCGGGCGACCGCCAGAAGGCCGCCCGCCCGCCCAGCGGGAAACCCCTTTCCACGAGGATGCCGGCTCCGAATGGAGCCGGCGGAGTGGAAAGGGTGCGACGGGTGCAGTTGCACCCGTCGCGAATTTCAGTGTCTGCTATGAGAATGAAATTCTCAGTGGGGCCCTCTTACGGGGGCCCCTGCAGTGCCCACGACACCCCATACCGCCATCCTGTTCCTGGCAGCCAAAACCGCCAGGAACAGGATGGCGGTATGGGGTCGGAATCCCCATGGCGGCGCAGCAAGCTGCGCCGCCATGGAGGATTCCCCTGGGCAGCGGAAAACCGGCGGTACACCGCCAGTTTTCCGTTTCTGACCGCGGCTGTACCGCCGCGGTCAGAATGCCCAAGGGAGCACCGCCAGCCTGTTGGCCCCTATGCCCTTGGGGTTACCTTGGGCATACCTTAGGGGTGTCTTACATGTAAGAAAAGGGAAGGGTTAGGCCTGGCAAGTGGGTAAACTTGCCAAGTCGAATTTACAGTTAAAACTGCACACACAGACACTGAAGTGGCAGGTCTGAGACATGATTACAGAGCTACTTATGTGGGTGGCACAACCAGTGCTGCAGGCCCACTAGTAGCATTTGATTTACAGGCCCTGGCACCTCTAGTGCACCTTACTAGGGACTTACTAGTAAATCAAATATGGCAATCATGGATAAGCCAATTACATACACATTTTGTAAAGAAGCACTCACACTGTAGCACTGTTTAACAGTGGTAAAGGGCAGAGTAACAAAAACAGCAAAATCAGAGTCCAGCATACATCAACAACCTGGGAAACAGAGGCAAAAAGTTAAGGGAGACCAAACCAAGGATGAAAAGTCTAACAGTCTGCATGGAGAACGAAATTGTGATTTCCACTGTACTCACCTAGCGTGCTTGTAGATAAAAGTTTTTCTCATGATTACTGCTTGCTAGAAGATGCTGTACTAGCTAATGCAACATTGTTTTATGTAATGTGTGTAAGACTGACTTTCTCAGGAGAATACAATGGAGACACTGACTGGAGTATAAGCTGCAATTATATTGTTACCTGATGAGCCAGATGATGAGAACATTACAAAAGGAGCCAATCATCGACATGTGAACCATGTCCTAGTATAAATGTAGATTTGAAGTTTTAGTTTTATTGGTCAAAGTATGAACATGCGATCTCTTGACCAATAGGGACTTGGGAAGTAGTTTTAGGAAATCTAACTTAGCCTGACTGCACTGAGAGAAGATACCGCCATTATTTCCTTTATCGCCTTGAGAAGAGACTTGTTTAGCTTTACTGCTTAAAAAACTTAGCAGTTTCTGAACTTTGATGCTGAATCCTGATGCCTTGCTTACCAGACTGTTGTCCTGTGGATGAAGACTTTCACAGCTTGCTGATCCAACTGAGGATAGATATATTGACTATGATGCTGTTTGCAATGTCTATTTGCTTTTGTTTCTAGGTACCAACCACTATTTTGAAAGAGCCATAGTTAGATATTTTTCCAAATTTGTGTTGACTAAATTGTTTTGCATGAAGCCCAAACATGGTATTCTAATCTTGTGTTAGTTAGGGAGATCACTGATAAAGTTCGCTATATGTAATAACAGGTGATCTCTTTCCTCTGCTGACTCTAAATGTTGTAATATTGTTTGTGCAGTCGTTCTTGTTATTAATTTGAACTGTTATTTTAGAATATGTAGTAACTCAAACTTTTGATTAGATTGTGAATCTTCCTTAGTTTCGGTCAGCCAGTGTTGTTTCTGTATGTTTATCAATTGATTTTGAGTTTCAACCTACATCACCTTGGCTTTGTTAATGTAGGGGAATAAAAATTCAAATTTTACATAAAGGTGTGATTAATCATAACTGCAAGGTCATGTTGTGTGACAATTACTGACTCTTATTGGTTACTAATGTTATTTATTGTTATTGAATATTGATGCTGGTTAATTATTTGTTATTGATCGGTGTTGGTACAGGGTCTATATGGTGGGAACATCTTAAGCGAAGTCAAGAGGTTCATTGACCTATTCGCGTCCCCTTATAAGGTTTCTTATTAAGGTCATGCGCGCTAACAGAGATGGTAGTAGAGGATGGTTTGTCTCCTTAAGAGCCCATCATCGAGACCCATTAAATGGTCTTGTCTTTCAAGAACTCTTCATCACTTAGATTTGGATTTATTTTTTCACTAAAACAAATTGGGGAGAAAATGTGCCTCTAAGTCCTGAAATGACTTTCCCAGAATCTTGTAGCTTGCCAATGGTTGTTCTCAGCATTTTAGTGACAGTGTGAATGGAGTAGGTTTTGCGCTTACACAGTTTATACAAATTGCAGGTGATTTGTGAGGTTTGTGAGTGTCCAGGGAGTTTGCGTACTCAAATGAAGTTGTAGAGAGTAGGGAAGTAGTCCAACTTCACATGTGTGTGGTGCTTTGTGCTCACAAAGTGTCCATGTTGTTGTTGATTTACAGACCCTGCATAGTTTAAGACCCCAGAGTATATTGAAAAGTGTATGAGCTTGGTTTTTGTTGTAATTTGTCTGGTTAAATAGGTAGATCGGGTGTGGTCGACAAGTCAGAGTGTGAGGCAAAGTGACCAAAATAATTTTTCAACTGAGATCTGGCAAGACCTATGTGCACCAGTACAGACCCACTGATCAGGTGAGGGTGAAATTTGTGGGTCAAATTTTGCTTGCTAATCACGGAAACAGAGAAAGAAGGAGCAGCTGCTAGAGCGAGAGCTGTCTGTGAAAAATATGTAAAGTTTCTACAGCGATTGTGTTACCTTGACTGTAGTAAATGGGCAAATTGGTTTTGATTTTGTTTAGTGCTTGCAATAATTTAGCATTAGTTTTGTGTGAAATTGAGTTTGGGAGGACAAGCCGCAAGATTTTGTCAGCAGTAGTATGTGTGAGTGTGACATTATTGGAGCCGCGCTGGGATATGTTGGTTTGTGAGACGGGTCGCACAGAGATTGGCAGCCATCTGTGAACTGCAATTGGTTAAGAAGGAGGGTGAAGAGAGTTCTGGGATTAAAAGTCACTTCCTGATTTGATTTTTGGAAACGTGAAAGTCGCAAAAATGAAATTTTCAAAGCTTTAAAGAGTGCTTTAAGGGGAGATACATACATTGCAATGAGTATATGGGACATTGCACTGCCAGAAGGTACTCCAGCTTACATTGAATTCGAAGAAACGGCACTGCAACATGTTTTTGGCTAAAACAATGGTGCAAGGTGACAGAAAAGGATGGGAGCTTAGCATTTCCTGCTAATGGATCATTTAATTTGAGGAGTTTAGAGAATCTGAGGACGGTGCTGTATGATCTGAAGCCCCCTCCTAGACCAGCACAGTTCGAGGCATTAGCGATCTGGGAGTTAGTAGCCAGATAACAACGCCAACAGAAATTTGAGAGAATGAGAACAGCAGAAAAGACACTAACGGAGGCTAAATGGGACAATGCTAGGAAATTTTGGATTACCAAGACTTTACAGGGGATTAAGCTGTTTCCTGTGATTACACAGGAGAGTAAGAGAGAAGGAAGTAAAGCTTCCAGGAAAACAAACAGGAGCACTTCCGAGAGTAGGAAGGGGAGACCAAAAGAGTCTAGGAGATCAGTGATATTGATGGAAGAATCCGACGATGATGAGTTTATTTTACTGTTATTGAGAAATCGTCCACCACCATACGCAGCACATGAGAGTGGTCCGAGTACCAGTGCTGGTCCTTCAACTCTGACACAGGTTAATGTGACAGCGAGTCCGTGCAGGTTAATCCTAGCCCGCCACAGAGTCCAGTACAGAGCAGTCTTAACGCACCTACTACTCCAGTAGTAGGAACTCAAGTGCCACAGCCAAATGTCCAGAAGATTTACCCTGATGTGCCCATGTTGGAAACAGCCACTAATCTAATAGTGTCTACAGAACAGGTTTTACCGAAATCGACTTTGGTCCAGACAGAGCCGACTCCACTTTTACTTCCTCAAGTACAGCCACGAGCATTACCGAGATATACTCTGATGACAGGGACCCAGACAAATATGTCTGTACTGATGAGCTGAAATATGGGAGCTACGCTACCACAGAACCTGAATGTTAGACCAAGCCCTGATGCTGTATCTGTTACCATAGGTCTGATTGTACTCTTGTTTGCACAAGAGAAACCCGGTGCAAGTGGACAGGGAGTCCTAAGTCAGAATTCAACGAGGGGAGGACTTAATGATAATATCCGCATAGCCTCTCTTGTGGGACAGACCTTTGACAGATCTAGATCATTGCTAGACCTTAGTCTACTAGTAGTTCCTCCAGATACGAACATTAGTCAGAGCCTAAAATTACTGACACTGCGGTCCCTGAGTGCAATTGTGCAATGGGTACCACCTGTCCAGGCCAGCAACATTTTGTTGCAGGGCTTGACTACACAGCAATTGACTGAATGGCTAGATTAGCTGATTCCCCCACAGAGTGCTCCTAAGAGAGAGGAGAACTTGAACTTCGCTAGACCAGGAATGGAAGCGGGTGAGCTCATTGAGGGAATTATGGGTGTGAACAGATTAGAGTCCTACACAGAAGCATAGTTGAGATATCTATGCCCCCTAGATTACGAGGAAGTGAGAAATTTGCATCAAAAGCTAGCAGACGTGGCAGAGAAATATGGCATAGAAATAGAGAAAACAGAAACATTTGAATAGGAGTTACAGGTTAGGTTTTGAGACTAAAGATTTTGAACACATGAGATCTGCCGGAATTGCAGGCATACCTTAGGGAGTTACTTCAAAGTCCCCAGACTTGGAGAACATTAGACAAATAGGAAGGCAGATGGGTAAAGAAAAGAGATAAGAGAAAAAGAGATTCTGCTGAGTTAACTGCAAATGTGCAAAGGACAAGGATCCGGTGAAAATTCTACCAATGAGAGAGATTCCAGGGGTAATTTTGTTCATGTCCCTTAGAGCAGAAGTGACATTCTGTAATTTAAATAGATTATCCTAGATTGAGAGAGAAGCCAGTAGAATGGTACCAGCAGACAGATAGGTTTGTGAAACTTGCACAGTGCCTGTGGGAAGACTTGAACACTCTATTAGAGATAGTAGTTCTAGCTGATCTATAGATGGAGTGTAAAAGGAGTGTAGATTGGCTGACAAAAGAACCAGCGAGAGATCAGATTACAGGTGCGCCGTCTGCTGAGGTAATGAAATATTACTACAAGGTGACTGAATTCCTGAAGATGAGAATTTCACCCAAAAACATTGACGGGCAGAGAACAGATGGGACAGCTCAGAAAGCCAAAGAGTCGATACGTGCGTAATACGAGTGATTTTCCACAGTTACCAGAGCAGCAGCAGGGAAACATGGTGTTAGACTTGGCATCCTTGGTGTGGTCTCCCCTAACTTTTTGCCTCTTTTTCCCAGGCAGTTGATGTATGCTGGACCCTGTTTTGATGTTTTTGTTACTCTGGGCACTTTACCACTGCTATCCAGTGCTAAAGTGCAAGTGCTCCTATGTAAAATGTCTGTGTAATTGACTTTCCATGATTGGCCTATTTGATTTACTAGTAGGTCCCTAGTACAGTGCACTTGAGGTGCCTCAGGCCTAGAAACCAAATGCTATTAGTGGGCCTATAGCACAGGTTGTGCCACCCACATTAGTAGCCCTGTAAACATAGCTCAGACCTTCCCCTGCAGTGTCTGTGAGTGTAGTTTTAAACTGCCATTTCGACTTGGCAAGTGTACCCACTTGCCAGGCCTAAACCTTCCCTTTTTATACATGTAAGGCACCCCTAAGGTAGGCCCTAGGTGGCCCCATAAGCAAGGTTGCAATGTATGTTAAAGGTGGGAGATGTACTTATGTGCTTTACATGTCCTCACAGTGAAATACTGCCAAATTCGGTTTTCACTGTAGTAAGGCCTATCCCTCTCTTAGGTTAACATGGGGGCTGCCTTTAAAATATTATTAAAGTGCAGTTTCCCTTTGGTAGCAGATAGAAATGTGGAGTTTAGGGTCTCTGAACTCATTTCTTGCTCAAACCATTCTGTGACTCTGCCTTTTTGTGTATTCCCTGTCTGGGTCAGTTTGACAGGTGGGCCGGTTGCACCTCTCTCTAGACGGTGACACAAAGGGAGCTGGGGTGTAGCCTGCAAATCCTGATGAGCGATCTGTGCTGAGAGGGAGGGAAGAGTGGTCACTCATACCTGAAAGGGCTGTGCCTGCCCTCACACAATGCAGTCTCCAACCCCCTGGTGTGTGTCTGGGGCCTGGCCTGGGCAAGGCAGGATCTTACAAACAAGAGAGACTTTTCTTTGAAGTAGGCCTACTTCAAAGGCAGAAAGGGATATAAGAAGAGATCCCAAAACCCCTGAAAATTAGATCACTTCTGGATTCACGAGGAACCTCTGCCAAGGAGAAGAGCTGAAGAGCTCAGGAGAAGTGCTGCTCCTACCTGTGACTGTGCTTTGTTGGGCTATCCTACAGTTGCTGCTTCTGCCTGTGAAAGGGAGAAAGACTAGACTTTGTTGTGCATTCCTGCTTGAGAAGATTCCCCAAGGGCTTGAACTGAACTTGCCTCCTGTTGTTGAAGTCTCAGAGCCATCAAAGACTTCCCCTGCCAGCACCTGGACTCTCTGCTGAGACTCTTGTCCTGCCAAGTGGTGCCCTATCCAGTCCCTGGGCCCTTTAGAGGTTAAACTGGTGGCCAAAAACTGCAAATCTACTCATAGACCGCTGTGTGGGGAAATTTGCGACGCATCTTCCATGTTGCGGCTGTTAAAGATGTGCCACAGGCTTCACGGCTAAAGTCAACGCTCCACCTGCATCATGGCTGGAAAATCGACACAATGTGGCTGGAGAAACGACACGCAACACCTGCTAATGGAGGCTAATAACGGCGCAAACCCCACACAGCGCGGTTTTGTGATACCGTGCGACCGGACTTTCAACACAACATCACTGGGTGTGGAAAAACAACACAAAGCCTGCCTGGACCCGAGGTGCCCATCCGGATCGTTGCATCGCTCTCTTGCGGGAGAGAAGAAACAATGCATGCTAACCCGAACGGAGGAGGAACGATGCACGGTCTCGCTTGCGAGTGAGAAATCGATGCATTGCTGGGCTTTTCCAACACACACACGGACGTGCAGTGTTATTTTGATGCCACCCAGGTACTTTTGTAGGTTCACACAACGTTCTCACTGTTTTCTGAAGGATTTAAGACTCTTCTTCTTTGAAAATTAATAACTTGACTTGTGTATGTTGGATATTTGTCATTTTGGTCTTGTGTTCTTTAGATAGATATTGCCTATTTTTCTAAACATGTGTTGTGTCATTTTGTAGTCTTTTTACTGAGTTACTGTGTATGATGGTGCAAATACTTTACACATTGCTTCTGAGGTTAAGCCTGCCTGCTCGTGCCAAACTACCAAGGGGGTGAGAGGGGGCTAACTGAGGGTGATTTTCCGTTACAATGACTAAAGTGATGGTCCTTGCTTGGACAAGGGGTAACCTGACTGCCAACTAAAGACCCCATTTCTAACTCCTGGTATTTCAAAATCAGAATGATGCACAGAGAATGAAGAAATTGTTACCTTGTCACTCTTGCGAAGCGGTCAGATATTGGAAGTGGGAGTGTCCGATGATGGTGCAGGAATGTGTTGTTCTGCAAACTAATGACATCAACTCATTCCAATACATGAGAGGACCGAGAACAAGAGGTCATAATTCAAATTTCCAAAATAATATAAATCAAATGCAGAATTTTCAACCCATGCAGCAGGTGCAAGTGCCACGTGTACAAATGACACAGTTGCAGCAGATACAACAGGAGGTTTCCATTGTACCTAGACAGCAAATTCAAATACCTCAAGCCCCAATTGAACAGCAGCAGATGAAGCTTCCTCAACAAGCCACATGTCAGAGGCCCAACCAAAGTAAAAACACAGTTCTCCACTTCCCGTTACACAGTGAGACTGGAATAAATAATGAGTGGGTGAGGGAGAGTTTGGATGAGGAAGAATGTGTGCTTGCAGCTTCCTTAGAAGTAGATCAGAAAGGTCCCTATGTAAAGAGAAAAGTCATGAGTCACCGAGTTTCATTCTTGGTTGACATAGGAGCCACACCCTCCATTGTAAGATCCGCAGAGGTTCCAAATTTGCCCCTTTCAGGGAAGACAGTCCAGATTGTAGGAGTAGCGAATCAGTATTTGACCAACCCAATTACAGATCAAGTACAGGTTAACATTGGCAACTTTCAGGGATTGCACAAATTCGTAGTCTGTGATTCAAGTCCAGTATGCCTACTGGGAAGAGACTTGCTGTGCAATACCAGGTGCTACATTACTTGCTCAAATGATGGAATCGAGATACAGATGAACAGCAATGATGAAGATGGTCCAGCTCCAGAGATAGAGTGTGAAAGCACTAATGAGGAATACCCTCTGTTTGATTTCTTTCAAGTGTTCACAGCAAAAGAGCATCATCCTGACTTACAGGGAATAGTTAAAGAGAAAGTGTGGGATCTGACAAGGAAGGAGATAGGACTGATAAAGGGAGTTGAGCCAGTTAAAGTTTAAGTAAAGCCGAACAAAATTTTTCCTCTGATTTCCCAGTACTACATGCCAAAGATAATTGCAGATTTTGTAAACTGAGGAGTTTTAAAAGAAGTGTTGAGGAGCCCATGTAATTCACCAATATTGGAATTGAAAAAGCCCTGTGGGAAAGTTCGAATAGTCAAGGATTTGAGAAAAATAAATTACATTGTGATCAAATGTTGCCCCTTGGTGACTAATCCACCTGTGATAATGTTTCAGATTCCATGTGATGCTGAGTGGTTCACTGTCATTGATTTGTCACAAGCCTTCTTTTCTGTGCTCCTTCATGAGGACAGCCGATTTCTCTTTTGTTTCCAATTTTTAGAACAAGTTTATTGCTGGTGTTGAATTCCTCAAGGGTTTTCAAAGTCACCTTCCATATTCAATCAGATCTTGAAAAAGAATCTGGAGTTGCTGGAATTGCCTTTCCAATCGACCTTGGTACAGTACGTTGACAACTTGCTAATTGCGTCCAAAACGAGGGACGAGTGCAAATATGACACGAATGCCTTGCTGATCCACTTGGGAAAGAATGGTCATAAAGTCTCTCCACTGAAATTGCAGTACTGTCAGAAGGAAGTGTAATATTTGGGTCACCAGATTGAGAAAGAAACAATGAAAATATCCAGAGAAAGGGTCACAACCACATTGAAGATGAATCCCCGACCACACAGAGAGATGTCAGGATGTTTCTAGGGATGGTAGGCTATAGATCCCAATTGTTCAGTAATTTCCAAGCCCTTGCCAAATCTGACCAACAAGGAGGTCACTGATCCCATAGTGTTAGACCAGGCTTGCATGAAAGCATTTTCTGAATTGAGAGAGAGTCTGTGCAAAGTTCCGGCTTTGGGTATGTCTGATTACACAAAGGCTTTCAAGTTATTTTGTCATGAGCCTGATGCATTTTCTTTGTCTGTCTTGACGCAGATCCATGGAGGTATAACCCATTCAGTTGCATATTTTTCAGCTACTTTGAACCTAGTCGCAGCAGCCTTACAAGGATGTCTGCGTGCAGTTGCAGCAGTTGGACAGAGCCTTACACAGTGTGTAGGCAATGTGATGGAACACCCTGTAACTATCATAGTCCCTCACTCCATTGAAATCCTACTTACAAAAATGAAAACCCAATACCTGACAGGTGTCAGATTGACCAGTTATGAGACAAGTATTTTTGGGTCAGCAAATGTGTAATTGAAAAGATGTACAGTGCTGAACCCGGCAACTTTACTTCCAAATGAAAATGTTGAACTTGAAAAATTGGAAGACATTGAGCATGATTGCTTGAAGTAACTGATCTGTGCAAAAAACTGAGACCTGATATTAGGACACCCGTTTGGAAGTCAGTGACCAAATTGTCTTTGTGGATGGCTCATGTCTAACAGATAATACAGGGGCACTGAGAGCAGGATATGCTGTGTGCACAGTTGCTGGTATCCCGAAAGCTCCTTGGCTTTAGGGAGTGTATTCTGCACATGAAGCAGAACTGGTAGCCCTTACTAGAGCGTGCCATGTTTCTGCTCAGCCAAAAGTTACCATCTATACAGATAGCCAGTATGGATTTGGGATAGTCCATGATTTTGGCCAGTTGTGGTCACAGAGAGGTTTCATGGTCTCTTCTGGTTCACCAGTGAGAAATGGTGAGAGAATTAAAGAATTGTTGCGTGCCATCCAAATACCTGAAAAGATTGCCATGGAGAAATGCAGTGCACATCTGAAATCACAGGTTTTTGTGTCAATGGGAAATGGATATGCAGATCAAGTCGCAACGTTTTGCGCATTGAACTGTATATCGTTCAAAGATAAATGGGAATTGTTACCTGAAGAAGATGAAACATGTCCAAGTTTTGCTTTGAAAGTAATTGATACATTGGAAGAATTGAAAACATTACAGATTAATGTTGACAGGGATGAAAAACGTTCAAGGAGCAAAATGAAATGTGTAGAGGGACAAGATGAACTTTGGGCTTCAGAAGAGGGCCAATTGGTTTTGCTCAATAGTCTGCTGTCTCAAATGGCTAGGTATTATCATGGTCAAGCACGTGTTAGGAGGGATGCCATGATTCATCCTTTTAAGCACAACTGGTTCAACTCAAGGTTTAGACAGGTTGCTGAAGCAGTTTGCCATTGTTGCATCATTTGCCAGCAAATGAATGTGGGGAAAGGGACAGTGGTTAACTTGAGCTACATTGGAAGAGCAGGAGGTCCATTCAGCAGAATCAAATGGATTTTATTGAGATGCCTGTGAGTGGAGGTTTGAGATATGTCTTGGTGGTTGTATGCATCTTTAGTCATTGGATTGAAGCGTACCCTACACGAAGAAATTATTGCCTCACAGTAGCGAAACTGTTTCTTAGGGAACTGATACCACGTTTTGGGTTACCGATCTCTTTAGAATCAGATAGGGTAAGTCACTTCAACAATGAAGTAACTAGGTTACTGTGTGCGGCATTGAACATTGAGCAGAAGTTGCATTGCAGTTACCGCCTTGAAGCATCAGGACTAGTGGAACAGATGAATGGTACCTTGAAGTCAAGAGTTGCAAAGATGTGTGTGAATCTGAAATGGCCTAACATGCTACCTTTAGTTCTGATGACAATGAGAAACACACCAACAGGAAGACAGGATTGTCACTGCATGAGATCCTTGTGGGCCGAGCTATGAGGTTGCCAGCGGTGCCAGCAAATGCACTTGTCAACATTAAAGATGATATGGTGTTGGACTACTGCAAAGGTCTGGCTGATGTGGTTCACTCTTTCTCTCAGCAGGGGGAGGCCACCACGCTGCCACTGATCCATGACCCAGGGCACAACCTGAGAGCCGGTGACTGGGTTGTGGCCTGGAAACATGTGAGGAAAATGTGTTTGGAGCCTCACTGGAAAGGACCGTTACGAGTAGTTCTGACTACTACCACAGCTGTGAAGTGCGCTGGAGTTCCGAACTGGATCCACGACAGCCACACGAAGAAGGAGGCATGTCCTTTGGACAATGAAGAAGGAAGGAAGAGAAAGAGGAACTGAGACCGGATCTGAACTCTTTGAGGACAGTTCAGTCACTCCTTTGAGAGACGAAGAGGAAGACCTCCAGGAGGGTGATAGTGAGTCAATCTTGATTGAGGCAGCAAGAGAGTCTAGTCACAGGAGGGCTCTCCCAGAAGTAGGTGATTTTGAGAGACAAACAAAGTAGTTGCCTGATCCTGAGAGGGAATGTGTTGAGGTAGATCAAATCATATGTGATCTAACTCCTCCTGAACCATTTGCAGGTCCATAAAGAGAAAACACTGCAGAGCAAAAAGAAGTTGCAAGTTCAACACTGAAAAGAGCATTGATCAAGGGTCCACTGTAAGGAGACAAGTGGCCGGAGTCACAAGCAAAGAGGAAGTAAGCAGTTGTTGAAACAACAATCAAAGAAGAAGTAGATAGAACTAGGAGAGAAGATCTAAGTGAAGGAGAATTGAATGGAAATCGAAAGTTGAAAAGAAAGAAAATAGCAAATCGAAGGTACCAGGTCCTGAATGGGCATATGGAACTCGAAGTGAATGGCAGAAATAATTCTTGTCTTTTTGTTTTGATAGAGACATTCCAGGTCAATATTTTGGCACTTGAAGGAAACTGATGAACTGAACTATTGTTTCTTTTTTTGTTTATAAGAAAGTACAAAATGACAACGCTGTTGAAAATAACTGGAAAAGACTTTGATAACCTGATTTGACTTTAAAAAACCTGATTTTGACAAGCTGCTAGACTGATTTTGACAAGCTGCTAAACCGATTTTTGACAAAGAATCTTGAGAGTGAGACTGAAAGCTGGAAATAACTGCTGAAAGAAGATTTATTTTTTAGATTTTTGCTTCATTTTTCTAAATTTTCTCTTCTACTTTCTGATTCTTTACAGATCATGAGTAACATTAACCAGCAGGGGTGGAAGAATAGGTACTGTAAATACATGAGTAGTAGTTTGGCAATAGTGTGTGGGATATTATTTGTGATATTGATTGTGGGTATGACTGTTCTTGACAAGGGTAAAGCCAACTATACTTCAGCTTTAGAAACAACTACTGCATTAACAGCTAGAGAGAAGTTTAGGATAGATGAGAAGTATTTGCATATAGGTAGAAGGTCCTAGAAAGGGACCACACCCTAACCCCCTGAGGGGGTTATTACAACTTTGGAGGAGGTGTTAATCCGTCCCAAATGTGACGGATATACCACCAGCTGTATTACGAGTTCCATAGGATATAATGGACTCGTAATACGGCTGGTGGTATATCCGTCACTTTACCGTCACTTTGGGACGGATTAACACCTCCTCCAAAGTTGTAATAACCCCCTCAGTAAGCCTGCAGCAATACCTTGCAAATGAACAGTTATTGCAAACATCATTAATAGTGTTTTTCAAGGTTAAAGTCTGCAATGCAAAAGGTTAACATACTGCATATGAACACAATACATAAATTATGCTCTTGCATAAAGGCTGGGTTTTTGCATTTTTGTCGCCCGTAGAGCACACACTGTCCTGATGTTGACAATATGATGGGAACATATGAAGCGTAGTCAAAAGTTCATCAACCTATTCGCTTCCCCTTAAAAGTTTACTTATTAAGGTCAGGCATGCTAACAATACTATCCATGTAAACAATACGAAAAAGTAAACTTTTGAGTCAGCATCTTTTTCAAATGTGTAGAAACCATTTATTTTAACCCCTTCGCTACCAGGCCTTTTCTCCCTCCTGTGCCAAGCCCTTTTTTGGCTATTTAGGGTAGTTCATGCTTATGCCCTTATAACGTTTTGTCCAAATAAGCTATCCACCTCACATTTTTTTCAACATCCTGGGGATTCTGAAGGTACCCAGAGTTGTGGGTTCCCCTGGAGGAGACCAAGAAACTAGCCAAAATACAGCACAAATGTGGGTTTTTCATGAAAAATGGGGAAAAAGTGCTGCAGAAGAAAGCATCTGTTTTTTTCCCTGGGAATGGCATCAACAAAGCGTTTGTGGTGCTAAAATCACCATCTTCCTAGCTTTCAGGAACAGGCATACTTGAATCAGAAAACCTAATTTTTCAACACAGTTTTGGCAATTTACTGGGACATACCCCATTTTTACTATTTTTGTGCTTTCAGACTCCTTCCAGTTAGTGACAGAAATGGGTGTGAAACCAATGGTGGATCCCAGACAGCTAAACATTTCTGAAAAGTAGATAAAGTAAGAATTTAGCAAGGGGTCATTTGTGTAAATCCTTCAAGGTTTTCCTATAGAAAGAAACAGTTGAAATAAAACAATATTGAAATTGAGTTGGAAACAAAACAGCCACTTCTGTCTACATTTTCTTCTGTAATATTTTCCAGCAATGGCAAATTTTTGAAAGCAATATACTGTTACATCTGCTGGACCTTTCTGGTTGCGGGGACACATAGGGCTTTTAGATTCATCAAGAATCCAAGGAACTCAGAGCCAAAACATGAGCTGCACCTTGCAATGGGTTTTCATAATATACTGGGTATAAAACAATTATTTGGTAAAATATAAAGAGCAAAAAATAGGTATCAAGAAAACCAGTGTATTTCCGAAACGGGCACAAGATAAGGAGTTTAGAAGCAGTAATTATTTGCACATCTATAAATTCGGGGTTGGTCATACTAGCATGTGAATTACAGGGCATTTCTGAAAATGACTTCTTTCTTACATTGTGTCTTACATTTTGAAGGCACTAATGTAGAGAAAGACAATTTACAATAACTCTTGTTCTTCTATCCTGTGTTCCCCCAAGTCTCACAATAAAAATGGTACCTCACTTGTATGGGTAGACTTAATGCCCGTGACAGGACATGCCCCAAAATGCAACATAGGCACTTCACATTTTACCATTGAAAATGGGCGTGTTTTTTGCAAAGTGCCTAGATGTGGATTTTGGGCTTTAGCTCTGCGGGCACCCAGGGAGACTTACCAAACCTGTACATTTCTGCAAATTAGACTCCTAGGACAATCCAGGATGGGATGACTTGTGGGGCTCTCACTGGGTTCTGTCATCCAGAATCCTTTGCAAATTTCAACATTTGGCTAAAAAATAACATTTTCCTCATATTTCAGTGCTGTAAAGTTCTGGAAACTGAGAGGAGCCACAAACTTCCTTCAACTCAGAATTTCCCCAAGACTCCTGATAAAAATGGTACCTTAATTTTGTGGGTAGACCTACTGTTCGCAACAGGAAATGCCACAAAACACAACATGGACACATCACATTTTTCAATGAAAACAATGTGTTTTTTTTAAAAGTGCCTAGCTGTGGATTGTGGCCTTTAGCTCAACCGGCACTTAGGGAAACCTAGCAAACCTATGACATTTTTGGAAACTAGATACATGGTGGAATCTAGGATGGGTGACTTGTGGGGCTCCCATTGGGATATGTCACCCAGAATCCTTTGCAAACCTCAAAAGCTTGTTAAAGTTAAATAACACTTTTTCTCACATTTTGGTGCTGCAATGATCTGGAATCTGGGGGATCAACAAACTTTCTTCCTTCCAGCATTCTCCTGAGTTTCCCGATAAAAATGATACCTCACTTGCTTGAATAGCCCTAGTGCCCACGACAGGTAGTTCTCCAAAACACAACTTGGACACATCACACTTTTTCCAATGTAAACGGACGTGCTTTGTGCAAAGTGCCTCGCCGTGGATTTTGTCCTCTAGCTCGTCAGCACATAGAGAAACCTACCAAACCTTTATATTTTTGGAAACTAGACACCTAGGGCAATCGAGGATCGGGTGACTTGTGGGGCTCTTACTGGGTACTGTCCGCCTTAATCCTTTGCAATCCTCCAAATCTGCCTAAAAAAACACTTTCTCCTCACATTTCAATACTACAAAGCTCTGGAATCTCAGGGAAGCCACACACTACCCTCCTTCCAGCATTCTCCTAAGTCTCTCAATGAAAATTGTACCTCACTTGTGTGGGTAGACTTAGTGCCCGCGACAGGGAAGGGCCCAAAACACAACATGAACATATCAAAATCATCTATTACAAAACGACCTGTTTTTGCAAGGGGGCACTTGCATTTTTGATCCTGGACTCCGCAGCCATCTATGGAAACCTACCAAACCCAGACATTTCTGAAAACTAGACACCTGAGGGAGTCTAGGGAGGTGTCACTTGCGGGGATCCCCCGGTGTTTTCCTACCCAGAATCCCCTGCAAACCTCAAATCTTGCTGAAACAAATCACATTTTCCTCACATTTCTGCGTGGGATCAGCACACCGGCATTCATTTCCTACCACATTCCCCTCAGTCTCTGATAAAAATGATACCTCACTTGTGTAGGTGTGCCAAGTGCCTGTGATAGGGAAGGGCCAAAAACATGGAGGAATGGAGGGGGAACCCAAGCAGGTCCAAAAGGGCAGGTTTTTTTTTCCAAATGTTTTTAGGCTGACAAATGGGGCAGAATTTTTATCAGTATAGATTAGACAATGTTGGGTGATAGGAATTTTGTGGATTCCTGTGGATTCCAAAAGGTTCCTCCCAAAAATGTAGGGAAAATGTGTGATTTCAAGCAAAGTTGGAGGTTTGCAGGGCATTGTCAGTAAGAAAATGGTGTGGCGAGCATGTGAAGCACACCACCTTGGACTCACCCAGATGTTTAGTTTTCAGATGTGTCTAGGTCTAATAGGTTGTTCTAGGTGGCAGCCTACCCAAGCCCAAAAAGTGCAGCAACTCACCATTCCAAGTCGAACGATATTGGGAGTTAGTCAAGCTCTCTTGGCCCATATGTAAAATCAAAACCCAAAAGAGTCAAATGTCCTCTTGATGGCAATTAGAATGAGATGCTTTAGTTTGTGTGGGGGGGGCTGTGCGATGTTACCCCCTTCAGCTGGGGGGAGGGGCATAACCATGCCCATAGTGGTTGACAGCCCCCACCCCTCTCCGTTTTTTAATTCCTTTGCATCTACTGGGCTTCCTGCCCCCTAGGGGGGAAGATTAAGGGTAATTACCCTATCTGCCCCCTGGTGGGCAGAACAATGTTGTTCCCATTTATTTGGGGTGAGGGTATGCACAACCCCACCCTCTTTTTTAAACAAAATATTTTCTGGTGTCTAGTGGGCTTTCTGCCTCTCTTGGTGGCAGATGGGCCTTACAACAATAGGCCAATGGCCAGAAATGGCTATCAGTAATGTGCCCACATGGGAAGCAACCCTCGTCTAAGGTACCATACCCCCAAACAAAACACACACACACAACAATCCCTGGTGCGTAGGTGGTTTCTGCCCCCCTTGGGGACAGGTGGGCCTAATAATAGGCCGATCTGTTCCCAAGGGGAGTAGGCAGAAATGGCCAACAGTAATGTGCCCCCATGGAGAGCAACCCTTGCCCAAGGAGCCACCCCCCAAATAAAACACACACAACAATCCCGGACGCCTAAGTGGTTTCTGCTCCCCTTGGGGGGCAGATGGGCCTAATAAAAATAGGCCAATCTGACACAAAATGGGCAGAAATGGCCTAAAGTAATATGCCGCCATGGGAAGCAAGCCTTGCCCAAGGGGCCACTCCCCAAACAAAACTCACACACACAACAAAACCAGTTGCCTGGTGGTTTCTGCTCCCCGTGGGGCAGATGAGCCTAATAAAAATCGGGTGATCTGCCCTCATGTAATATACCTCCATGAGGAGCAACCCTTGCCTTAGGGGGACGCTTCCCTTATGTGAAATTTAAAAAAAAATCCCTGGTGTCTAGCACTCCCCTGTGGGTCGGGTCCAGGACGTAACGGTTACATCCTTGGCAAAGCAGTCACTTTGATCCTGTACATGGATGAAGTAAACATTTGAGATGTTACACATGTGTTTCCTGCAGAACATATATTAATGTCTATTCACTGTAGAATAGGTAATTGAATGATATGGTATAGTCCTTAAATTTCATGTATAGCCAATTAATTTAATTATATCTTATATATCATCATGCAAAATAATAGTGTGCATTAAAGCAATAATTATTTCAAAAGGGAAATGTTTAAAATGTTCCATGCAATTGTTGAAGGTTGAAGATTATAGTTCTGCACCATATTTGCATAAATGCATTAAGAGTTATTTTGTCTAAATTTACCGTCTGACACCGACAAAGCTTATTAATGTTGGGTTCATGATCTGAATGGCAAATGTATATTAATTATATAAATGAATGTGCCATTTTAATTCACTTTGCTTAGTCTAAGTGAGGCCTGTAAGGCCCCGTTTTCCTAACTGCAGAAAATATTTAGGCCTTCATTATGAAGCTGGCGGTCATCAGACTGTCAGCCTTGCTGTTGCAGTCTTACCGCCGCGGACCCAGCGGTAAATACCGCAGTATTACAAGTTTGGCAAAAGTCAAACTGCCACAATGCGCCTGGCCCGCCGGTGCGGTCACAGTGACGGGGTCGGCGGGGTCGCACCAACGCAGCCAGAGGTGAGCATCTTGTTCAGCCTGGTGGCAGGCATCAGCCTGCTGGACGGATTACAAGCCTGCAGACCGCCAGTCTTTCTGGACAGTAACCGCACTACGAAAACCCTGGCGGTAATGCACCTGGTGACAAGAATCCTCATTTCTATCAGCAGCACATACATGCACACATATCCCCACACCTCAATGCACCACCCCACCCATCCACACACTTACAAACACCCTCCACACATCCACACACTTACAAAACCCTCCCCAACAGTACACATCAATCCAAACACCCCCACTCGCTCTCACACTGACATACACACATCCAACTCACACAAATGCACCCCTCTTCCACAACCATATACACCCCCACACCTCCTCCCCCTGCACCGCATACATACACTCACCTGCTCTCCCTGTTCACTCACACAAATGCTCCCGCACCTACACACCCACAAACACTCCCACCTCCCCATCCACAAACACTCACTCACCCCTTCCCCATCCACATCACTCACACAAGCACCCCATCCACAATCATTCACACCTCCACCCCTCCATGCACTCATATATTAATACACACCCACTCCGCATACCCACACTTGCACACATGCACCCCCACTCACTTGCACACAGACACCCCCACTCACTCACAAACACGCCCTCAGACACCCATATTCGCACACACATACACACATACACACACTCAGACACACACCCCCCTCAGACAATCACCTTGCCTTGTACTGCAAGCTGGTTGTCCATGAGGGGATGGGTCCTGGCTGTGCAAAAGCGCTGCCAGCACTACCACGCCAGCAAGACTCCGCCAAGCCGTATTACGGCTTGTAATACAGTGGACGGAGCCTTGCTGGTGTGGCGGTGCTGACGAAGCACCCACCTCTTCAACTCTATCGGCCAGGCCGACTGAGTCAGACTTCCACCCATAAATGGGCAGAAGTCCTCCAACAACTCCTAGAATGGAAATCAGCGGACCCCCAGCACTGGTGGTCTCATGGCTGCAGAGGCTTCGGCGGTCTTTGAAAAAGACTACCGAAGCCGTAATGAGAGACTTAGTCATTCTTGCTAACATTTACTTTTCTTTCAGGTTTAAGGGATGATTTAAATCTTGGCAGAGGGAATACCCTGTCATAGATGTGACAGACATCCCATCCGCCTTATTATGACTTTCTTAGGATATCATGGGATCGTAATAAGCCAGATGGGAAATCCGTCACATTTGTGACAGAATATTCGCCTCCGCCAAGACCTAAATCAGGCCCTTAATTGTCTAGAGAAAGTTAGCTTGATAATAGATGTTCTATTGTTTTACAGATAGGGAGCCTGGAAACCCAACCTTGAGTATAGTACATTCAGGAACTGTGAAAAATGACAATGTGTACATTTGTTTCAACTCTCACAGATGAGCCACAATAGAATGTTTTCTACCTGTTGGTAATGAGAAATTTCAGCAATTTAGCACATCGTATGACCAATTTTCATTGGATGATCACAACTTCTGTGTCATGTGATGCGATGGAAGGACAAATCATCTTGTACTATGAACTTTGATATATTGGCCCTAATTACAACTTTGGTGGTAAATGCTGCCTACCGCCACGGTAACAGCCACCAAAGACTGTCGCCACAGCTAACATCTGTCTGCCAAATTATGACCACAGCTGGATTCCTGCCACAAGAAGGGCGGTAATCTGGCTGTGGCCATACTGGGGGATGGTGGTAAGGTGGCGCTGCTACCACCAGCTGCACCACGCCAGTAGACCGTTACCAGCCATATTATGACAAATAATATGGCGTGGCGGTGTTCTGCTGGTGGGCACTGCAGGTGGTAGCAGCGCCCCATCCCATGAATGAATGCATGTATGCCTCTGTGAGTGAGTGTGTCTATACGTGGTGTGTGTCTGAGAGTGCGCGTGAAAGGGGAGGGGGATCGGAAGGGGGCGTGGATGGAGGGGGGTGGGGGTGTCTGGGGAGTGTTGGGGGTGAGTGAGTATCCTACCAGTGACAGGGAAGGAATTCCCTGTCACTGGTAGGGTCTTCCGCCATGGTTTTTCATGTCGTTACGAACGCCACGAAAACCATGGCGGTAGACAGGGTCAAAATGCCGCCGGAGGTAAAATAGTGGCCGCCGGGCTGGAGATTGTTATCTCCGGCCCGGCAGCTGCTACTGCCATGACGATAGGAATGGTAAATTGGCAGGTTGGCTGCAGCCAACCCGCTAATGTCATAATGTGGCAGTATGTACCGCCAGCCTCTTGGCGGTACTACTGCCAAATTATCACCTACCGCCGGGGTTCATAATGACCCACATTGTTCCTTAGTTGGACTTTGTGCAGAGAGATTTTTCCCACTCTTCGCTGCTTGCTGAACCCGTTGGAGTCTGAGAGGTATTGTACTCTCTACCCTGGTGCCCTTAAAATGCCTTGACGAGACTTGGAGATTTATCCCTTGACGCAGAGAAGAAGTCTCTTGAACAAGCTTCTAAAATCCTGACGCCTTTCCTTTTTCATCTTTTTGTCAATCTTAGCTAGAAATTTGTTATCCTAGAATTATTTTGCAAATAATTTTTGTCCTTTTTGTGCTTCTTGCCCTTTTTGCTCATGTGTGTTTGACCCAGCACACCTATTGTTAGAC
Organism: Pleurodeles waltl; assembly: GCF_031143425.1. Lineage (NCBI taxonomy): Eukaryota > Metazoa > Chordata > Amphibia > Caudata > Salamandridae > Pleurodeles > Pleurodeles waltl. The sequence goes on along the minus strand of NC_090449.1, from coordinate 589,337,529 downwards.
CAGGCATACTGCCTCTGCTTCCTGTATTTTTGTCTGTGTGCCTCTAGACAGTAACACAAAGGGAGCTGAGGCGTGAGTGCACATCCTGATGAGTATTCCTGGGCTACAGGGAGGAACTGACACCTGCACTTGAAAGGACTGTGCCTGTCCTCTCACAATACAGTTTCCATTCACCTAGTGTGTGTCTAGGGCAGGGCAAGGAAGATGCAGGGTCTTGTGCACTACAAAGACTTTCCTTTGGAGTTTGCCTACTTCAAAGGCAGAAATGAGTATAAGTATTGGACAGCTGAACCCACAATTTTTAGAACACTTTAGGATCGAGAGGAACATCTGTCAAGGAGAAGAGCTGAAGAGCTGTGGAGAGAGGAGTACTGCCCCTTTACTGTATGTGCTTTGCTGTGTTGGCCTATAGTTGCTGCTTCTGCCTTAGAGAGGACAAAGACTGGGCTTTGCTGTGAATCCTGCTTGTGAAGATTCATCAAGGGCTTAGACTGAGCTTGCATCCTGTTAAGAAGTCTAAGGGACATCAAAGATTTCACCTGTCAGCACCTCTGCTCTCGTGCTGAGACTCCTGACTGCCATGTAGTGCCACATCCAGTCCCTGGGCCCCTGGAAGGAGAAGCTGGTAGAACCTGAATGAAAATCTACGCACCAGAGTCGAGCTGCAGAAAAATTAATGTATGGCCTGCACCGCAGCTGAAAAAATCGATGCAGCCTCAGTGAAATTGACACATCATAAGCTCAGCATAGATTCATCGCTGCAGTGCATTTGGATTTTCCACACATCGCCCCTGGACATCAAAATCTTCAACATCCCGCATGGACCTGAGGCTGCTTCTCCGGAAATTGACACATCGCTTAACCAGTGGAGAAAACAATCAAAGCACAGCCTCACATGTGAGTAAGGAATCAACACATCATTTGCTTTTCCAACACATGCTCGCCCTTGCGGCTTTCTTTTTGATGCATACCAGGTACTCTGTGCTAAAACAACACATACATTGATTTCTATAGATTAAGGCTCTTTTTTATTTCTTTTAAATATTGATATCTCCTTTTTTGTTCTTGTGGTCTTGTGTGATTTAGATAAATGTTTGCTATTTTTCTAAACTAGTGTGGAGTCCTTTTGTGGGTTATTTCACAGGGCTACTGTATGTGTTTGTGCAAATACTTTACACATTGCCTCTGAGATAAACATGACTGATTGTGCCAAGCTACCAAGGGGGTTAGCAGGGATTATCTGAGTTGTGCATCCCCTTACCCTGACTAGACTGGGGGCTCCTACTTAGACAGGGTATAAACTGACTGCCTACTCGAGACCCTATTTCTAACACCCATGATATGCAATTGTTAAGTCTTAGGGCTACCCTTTGCCCAGGTTATTAAATTGAAAGATTTAACAGCTACATGTTTAACAGAATTAGGCAGCGGTTGTTTCTGTCTTTTCAAATGTTCTCATTGCTTTTGCACGCAGTGTTAATAGAGTGTTCAGTCTTTTTGATGTTAGTTCATTTGAACATATTCAAGAGATTTGTATAGCCTATCAAGACTAGGTTCCTGCACAATTTTGTTTTGAGAATCATTTATGTCACTCAGAGCCTTAATTTGTAATGAAAATCCCTGGACTTTTTCAGACTGGAGTTTTCCTTGTGTGACCACATTGGTCATACTGTCATTCTAAATTGATTTGTTGTGAGCGTGATGCCTCTATCTCCACTACCCTTGTGCTGGGCCAAAAGTTCCATTGACCCTGTTTAAAGCATAGCCCTGTGAAGGAATATGCTGCAGCAAATCTGGTATTGGTTTGACCCACGAAGAAGGGAGAAAAAAGTTAGACATAGGCCCTCATTCTGATTCTGGCGGGCGGCGGAGGCCGCCCGCCAGAATTCAGCCCTCCATAATACCGCTCCGCGGTCAAAAGACTGCGGAGGGTATTATGAGTTTTTCCCTGGGCTGGCGGGCGGTCTCCAAAAGACCGCCCGCCAGCCCAGGGAAAAACTCCCTTCCCACGATGAAGCCGGCTCGTAATCGACCCGGCGGAGTGGGAAGGTGCGACGGGTGCTGTTGCACCCGTCGCGTATTTCACTGTGTGCAAGGCAGACAGTGAAATACATTTTGGGGCCCTCTTACGGGGGCCCCTGCAGTGCCCATGCCGTTGGCATGGGCACTGCAGGGGCCCCCAGGGGCCCCGCGACTCCCCCTCCCGCCATCCGGTTCCCGGCGGGAGAACCGCCAGGAACTGGATGGCGGGAGGGGGAGTCGGAATCCCCAAGCCGGCGCAGCTTCCTTGGGGGCAGCGGGAAACCGGCGGGAGACCGCCGGTTTCCCTTCTCTGACCGCGGCTAAGCCGCCGCAGTCAGAATGCCCCGCGGGGCACCACCGGCCTGTCGGCGGTGCCTCCCCATCTAGCGGCCCTGGCGGTTCTATACCGCCAGGGTCGTAATGAGGGCCATAGTGTTAGGGATATAGGATTAATGCCAAGTGATCTGCCCACTCAGGATTGGCCCTCCCCAAATTCTGTCCCATGGTTCGTTCTGAAAATTTATGAAGTTCCAGCATCATTCCTGCAAAAAACACTTGCATTACTTTTGGCCTGAGATTGCTTTGTGGAATTTCTGCAATTGTGTGATTGGGGTGCTAGTTGCTAAAAAATGTCGGTGATTGTTTTTGTTGATGGGTTTGTTATGGCCTAAGATCCTGGGATAATGCACAAGTGTAGCAAAGACTTGTTTAATTTATTGTCTGCAGTGTGAGGTGCTTGTCATAAGATGTCGTCAACAGTGCCAATAGATTTCCTTGATAGAATGTGGGTTGGTTGATATTAAGTAAATCCTGAGTGCATATGGAGGATCTGTATCAATGCGAAGTGAGGTTTCTCATGGAGTTTGCCAAAGATTCTTTTCCATGCCGCTACATGAGGAGAGCCAGTTTCTCTTTGTGTTTTGGTTTGGCAGTCGTGTTTTGGCATGGTTCAGAGTTCCACAAGAGTATACAGCAAGTCCGTCCATTTTCAACTAGATTATAAAAAAAAAGAATCTAGATCCCTTAAAATGCCTTGTCATTCAGTCTTGGCCGAGTACATTGATGACCTACTTGTAGCATCAAACACTCAAGAAGCCTGTAGGAGAGATACCATTGATTTCTTGAACCATTTAGTAGACTTTGGACATAAAATTTCCCCTGACGAAATTACAGTATTGTACGAAAGTAGTCTTGTACCTTGGTAATCACATTGAAAAAGGTGTACGGAAGGTGTTGCAAGAAAGAATCCCAGCAGTTCTGAAAATTAATCCCCTACCACACACAGAGACGTTAGAATGTTCCTGGGAATGGTTGGCTTCTGTCATCAGTGTATTCCAAACTTTTCCCTTTTGGCCAAGCCTTTACAGAGGCTGTCACACAAAGATTTGTCTGATCTGCTACCATTGGATGACAGCTACAAACGAGCCTTCGAAGAGCTGAGACAATATCTCTGTAATGGCCCTAGTCTGGGAATGCCTGATTATAACAAATGTTTTCTTTGTACTGCTGTGAGATTGAGGAATGCTCTCTCTCAATTTTGAATCAGTTGCATGGTAATGCAAACAAATCAGTGGCTTGTTTTCCTGCCACTCTTGATCCTGTGGCTTCATGTTTGCCTTGTTGGCTTAAAGCTGTTTCATCTGTGGGCATCATCATAGAACAGTGCAAAGGCATTGTTCCGGGTCATCCCCTGAACATTTTTGTATCTCATTCAGTGGAGATATTGTTAACCTGAATAAAGACTCAGCATCTTACTAATGCACGTTTGACCTGTTAGGAACAGGTCATCCTCACCACATCCAATGTCAATTTGAAGTATTGTTCTGTGTTACCTACTACTGAAAATGTAAATGACTGTTTCTGATAAGGTTGAGCATGACTATCTCAGTATTATTGAATTGTGCACCAAGTCAAAACATGACATTCAAGATGTTCCCCTAATTGACAATGATTATGACCCCGGCGGTGAGTGTTAATGTGGCAGTAGTACCGCCAACAGCAGGCAGTACATACTGCCACATTATGCAGCCAACCCGCCACTTCTCTACTCATACCACCATGGTGGTACTAGCCTCTGGGGCAGAGATATCAATATCCAGCCCTGCGGCCGGCACAGTACCGCCGCCAGCATTATGAGCCTCCCTACCACCATGGTTTTCGTGGTATTAGCAACGCCCCGAAAACCATGGCAGTATGCCCTACTGATGACAGGGAATTCCTTCCCTGTCACCGGTAGGTGGCTCCCCTACCCCCAACACACTCCATCCAAAGCCCCCCTCCCCCCATGCACACACTAACCCCCACCCCGACATGCAAATACACCCCCACCCCTGATCAAACAAAAACACCCCCACCCCCTCCGATCATCATACACACACCCATACACGCACACACCCACAGACACGCACCACACATACACCCAATCACTCACACTGCCATACATGCATTCATACACGCATACTTCCAGACATGCTCACACAGATTCTTACACAAAATCACACTGACATGCAGACATGCACTCACTTCACCATTCTTACATGCATTCACTCACACGCATACAACCACGCAAACAACACAACACACAAACACATTCACACACTCACTCACACATTCATGCACACACTTAGACACACACACACAACACCCCTCATCCCCTTACCCCCCTGCCCCATTGGAAGCCCGACTACCCTTGAGCAAGGGGTCTTCCAGCAGTGAACAGGAAGGGGTGCTGCTACCGCCAGCAGCAGTCCCCCAGCAGAATACTGCCAGGCTGTATTACTTGTCATAATACGGCTGGTGGCATTCAACTGGCATGGCGGTGCTGGTGGTAGCAGCGGCAGCTTACCACTGTCTGCCACCATTAACACTGCTGGATTTCTACCCTTCTTGTGGCAGAAGTCTGGCAGTGCTCATAATACGGCAGATGGATGGTAGCTGCAGTGGCGGTATATTAGAGGCCATCACCACTGTGGTAGGTGTTTTTTACTGCCAATGTCAAAATGACCACCTATGTCTTTTTTTGTTGATGGCTCCTGTTTAAGAGACGAAGATGGTTATGCAGTTTGCACAGTCTCAGGTGTGATATGGCTTCAAGGAGTGTTTTCTGCGCAAGTAGCTGAATTAGTTGCTCTTACTAGAGAAAGCTGTGTTCCCGAACAGCTGAAAGTGTCAATTTATACTGATAGTCAATATGGCTTTGGTTTTGTTTATGTCTTTGGACAGTCATGTTCCCAGAGAGGCTTTATGACCTCCTCTGGCTCACCAGTTCAAAACGGGGATAAAGTCTACAACTTGTTGAATACATTACAGATGCCTGCTCGATATTGCATTTGTAAAGTGTGCTGCACTTTGCAACTCCACTGATTATGTAACACTGGGAAACACGTATGCAGAAAAAGTGGCGAGATACTGCACCCTAAGCTGCACCTCCTTTGATGGAGAGTGGTGTAATGAATCAAGTGATGAGATAAGTTAAAAGGTCCTGTTAAATACTTTTGATACATGAGAAGAAGTTGAAAGATTGCAGGAAGAAGTGACAGTTGGGTTAGAGCCGGTCGTGTTAAGAGAGATGGGGATGATATTTGGGTTTCACGTGATAGAAGAGCTGTGTTACCAAATAGTTTGTTACCACTCATGGCTGAACACTATCATGAACCAGCTCATACAGGTTGTGATGCAATGATTAGAACCTTTAGGCAGGCATGGTTTAATTCCATATTCAGATTGATAGCAGGAGCTGTGTGTCAGAGATATATCACAAGCTAGCAGATGAATGTAGGGAAACGCACAGTAATCACAATGAGTCACATAGGTAGATCAGTAGGACAATTCACCAAAATGCAGTTGGACGTTTTTTGAGCTACCTATATGCAATGGACTGAAATATATCTTGGGCATTGTTTGCATTTTTTCTCATTTGGTTGAAGTTTGACCAACCAAGAGAATGAAACCCTCACGGTAGCAAAGCTGTTACTTAGTGAATTGATTCCAAGATTTAGATTCCCGACTTCTCTAGAGTCAGACCAAGGGCCACACTTCAATAGTGACGTCCTAAAATTATTATGTGCAGCACTACAAGTGGAGCAAAGACTACATTGCAGTTACAGACCTGAGGCTTCTGAAATGATGAAGCAAGTAAACAGAACTCAAGTCCAGACTGGCAAATGTATGTGCATCTACCACTTTCAAACGGCCAGATGCATTGCCTCTTGCCTTTATGAGTATGCTTAGTACTTCTGACCGAACTTCTTGGTTGTCCCCTCATGAAATCATCAGGGGGAGAGCAATGAGATTGCCAGCTGTGCCTGCGAATGCACTTGTAAATTTACAGATGACTCGGCGCTGGATTATTGCAAAGGCCTAGCTGACGTGGTTTGTTCTGTGTCTCATCGGGTTGGAGAAGCTACAATACAACCGCACCAGGAGCTCTGCTGTGACCTGTGTCCAGGGGATCGGGTCACATTTAAGAAGCACATGAGGAAATCCTATTTGGAACTACGTTGGAAGGGTCCTCACCAGGTAGTGTTGGTCAATACGACAGCAGTGAAGTGCACTAGTTTCCCTAACTGGATACACACAAGGCACACTCACAAAGTTACAGGTCCCTAAAGATATTACAGCACCTGTTCCTGAAGGGTTGTTTATAGTGAGTCAAAAGGATCAGGGTAGTCAAGCTGTTGGGGCTGGACAAGTGGCTGATGCAGCACAACTGTGGTCTGAGGGGAGTCTGAGCAAGTCAACAACAGTGGTTGGTACAGAAGGGTTGAGACAGAATCAGTTGGCTCTGCAAAGCTTAAATGCTGATGAAAGACGAGGTGCCATAGAAAAAACAGCTGTACCAGGATACAATTGGTGAATTGAGAAAATGTGACAGCTATAAAACTGCCCCAAACAATTACTGAAAAAACTGAGGATTCAAGTCAAAGTGACTGTGATGCTGAGAGCCAAGAAACTCAGAGATCAAACAGAATGAGAGTACCCAGTAGAAGGTACTCAACACCTGAAGGGATATACTTGGCAGCAAATGAATGGGAGATGGAATTTGCAACCTTTTGCTTTAAGAACACGAACCCAGTTCAACATTCTTGAGTTTGTGATTGCGGTAGATCTAAACTTTGAAATCTCCTTACTGCTTGATGAATGAAGACATTATATCCTGGAAGTGATTATTAGTGATTACGAACTGTGCTTTTTATTAGAGAAATTTGAACTTTTATTAAAAGCTTTTAAACATTTGCCAGTAGAAAAGCTTGATTAACTTTCTAGAAGATCAAGAAGATTTTTTGGAACTAGTGTTGAATTAAGAAGAAGAAAAAAAATAGTTTTAGTATTTTGATATTTGCTTCGCTCACAGATAAAAAAGGACTGAAAGAGTCAGTGGTATTTTGAGTCCCATTTGCATTCTTGTATTTTTGATTTTTTAATTTGGATTTGTAGTCTTGAATTAGAGAACACGGATTTTACTGGAAACAGAAAGAGTAAGCTTAGGTAAATATGTGTAGGATTACTAGTTGTGACAGTTGTGATGACTGTATTATTGTTAGTTGTATTAGGTTTACCACACTAGTGATGTGGAGAAAGTCAAATTTACGAGTGTCTCGAGTTTTGCAAGCCCAATAGTAAATCAAACGTTTTTGCTTAGTGAGAAAGAATTGCATTCAGATGGATCCAAAGGTGACTTGTCCACAAATGTATATTACAAATTGCTAAACTAATATGTAAATAACATGAAAGCCATGGATTGTTATGTGTGCACACAGCTGCCTTCATCAGTTAGTGAGGGAATCACTTTTCATTGTATCCCCTTAACCTATGGAATTTCCTGTAGCTTGTGGTTAACACTTTTGTATCAGCAGGAATATTATCAATATTATTATTCCAATTATGACATCATTTTCTCAATTGTCCCAGTCATGAAACATTTGAGCACCACTGCTAATGCGAAAAACATTGAAATAGTAAGAGGTTTTTTTGTATCTACATTGACATTTGGAACAGCCTATGCCCATCGAAGTAATCTGACCTGTATTCTTACCCCATTAGAAAAGGAATTCATTGGACAAGCTGAATTCAGAAGAAGAGATTGATGAAGGTCATGATGGCGGCCACTTGAGATGGCCAGTCAGTGCTCTCCTGACCCTCTCTGCTCGCAAGGAAAGGCTGCTTTAGGCTGCATGGCTGCGGCACACTGTTATGGACAGCGGCCAACAACTTCAAGTTGAAATTACCATTTGATGTGCGGGCTCCACCCAAAGTTTGGTCTGCGGCATTCTCTCTCTGCCCCGGCTTGCTCGGTGAAGGGGACTCCTGCTGGGCATCACAAGACACTACACCTAGGAAATGCCGCCAAAATCAGCTAGGGCCGTGAAAGGCCACCTAACTGGAGGACCTACAGCGCTGCAGGCAGAACCTGGGTTTCATCGTTTGGCTCTCCCAGAGGGAAAAAAGAAGATATGTGCTGGAGAGAGAGAAGGAGGACGTTTGGAGCAGCCCGAGTCAGCGAGAGGAGCTTGCTTATCTAAAAAAAAAAGACAGCTGCGACAACACCACTCTTGATTCTATTAAGGACGTCTCTAGCGAACGTGGGTGTGTAAGCAGTTCTTCCCACAGCTCCCCCACGCACCCTCGTTATGGTCTGTATCTGCACCTCTGCCTATCAAGAAGACGGTTTCATCTGGGGCATTTCATTAAATGAGGAGGCAACTATCACCCAAGAGGTGTAATTGCGCTTGCGACCGCTGACGTGAATGGTGAGGTACAGAGCGAGGCAGCCCATGCTGCTTATAATCCTCAGAATTTTGCATATCCCCCAACACTGACATCTTTAAAAATGAACCTAACTATAGTGGGGTCAGAAAGGCAGGTGACAGTGGGCAACAAAGGAGATATGGTTAATCGAGCTGAGGCATCTGCACTGGCCCCATGTAAGGAAATGCCTCCTTGGCATGGTTGCCCCCTGACTTTTTGCCTTTGCTGATGCTATGTTTACAATTGAAAGTGTGCTGAGGCCTGCTAACCAGGCCCCAGCACCAGTGTTCTTTCCCTAACCTGTACTTTTGTATCCACAATTGGCAGACCCTGGCATCCAGATAAGTCCCTTGTAACTGGTACTCCTAGTACCAAGGGCCCGGATGCCAAGGAAGGTCTCTAAGGGCTGCAGCATGTCTTATGCCACCCTGGAGACCTCTCACCCAGCACAGACACACTGCTTGCCAGCTTGTGTGTGCTAGTGAGGACAAAACGAGTAAGTCGACATGGCACTCCCCTCAGGGTGCCATGCCAGCCTCTCACTGCCTATGCAGTATAGGTAAGACACCCCTCTAGCAGGCCTTACAGCCCTAAGGCAGGGTGCACTATACCATAGGTGAGGGTACCAGTGCATGAGCATGGTACCCCTACAGTGTCTAAACAAAACCTTGGACATTGTAAGTGCAGGGTAGCCATAAGAGTATATGGTCTGGGAGTTTGTCAAACACGAACTCCACAGCACCATAATGGCTACACTGAAAACTGGGAAGTTTGGTATCAAACTTCTCAGCACAATAAATGCACACTGATGCCAGTGTACATTTTATTGTAAAATACACCCCAGAGGGCACCTTAGAGGTGCCCCCTGAAACTTAACCGACTATCTGTGTAGGCTGACTAGTTTTAGCAGCCTGCCACAAACCGAGACATGTTGCTGGCCCCATGGGGAGAGTGCCTTTGTCACTCTGAGGCCAGTAACAAAGCCTGCACTGGGTGGAGATGCTAACACCTCCCCCAGGCAGGAATTGTCACACCTGGCGGTGAGCCTCAAAGGCTCACCTCCTTTGTGCCAACCCAGCAGGACACTCCAGCTAGTGGAGTTGCCCGCCCCCTCCGGCCAGGCCCCACTTTTGGCGGCAAGGCCGGAGAAGATAATGAGAAAAACAAGGAGGAGTCACTGGCCAGTCAGGACAGCCCCTAAGGTGTCCTGAGCTGAAGTGACTCTAACTTTTAGAAATCCTCCATCTTGCAGATGGAGGATTCCCCCAATAGGGTTAGGATTGTGACCCCCTCCCCTTGGGAGGAGGCACAAAGAGGGTGTACCCACCCTCCGGGCTAGTAGCCATTGGCTACTAACCCCCCAGACCTAAACACGCCCTTAAATTTAGTATTTAAGGGCTACCCTGAACCCTAGAAAATTAGATTCCTGCAACTACAAGAAGAAGGACTGCCTAGCTGAAAACCCCTGCAGCGGAAGACCAGAAGACGACAACTGCCTTGGCTCCAGAAACTCACCGGCCTGTCTCCTGCCTTCCAAAGATCCTGCTCCAGCGACGCCTTCCAAAGGGACCAGCGACCTCGACATCCTCTGAGGACTGCCCCGGCTTCGAAAAGACAAGAAACTCCCGAGGACAGCGGACCTGCTCCAAGAAAGGCTGCAACTTTGTTTCCAGCAGCCTTGAAAGAACCCTGCAAGCTCCCCGCAAGAAGCGTGAGACTTGCAACACTGCACCCGGCGACCCCGACTCGGCTGGTGGAGATCCAACACCTCAGGAGGGACCCCAGGACTACTCTGATACTGTGAGTACCAAAACCTGTCCCCCCTGAGCCCCCACAGCGCCGCCTGCAGAGGGAATCCCGAGGCTTCCCCTGACCGCGACTCTTTGAATCCAAAGTCCCGACGCCTGGGAGAGACCCTGCACCCGCAGCCCCCAGGACCCGAAGGACCGGACTTTCACTGGAGAAGTGACCCCCAGGAGTCCCTCTCCCTTGCCCAAGTGGAGGTTTCCCCGAGGAACCCCCCCCTTGCCTGCCTGCAGCGCTGAAGAGATCCCGAGATCTCTCATAGACTAACATTGAGAACCCGACGCTTGTTTCTACACTGCACCCGGCCGCCCCCGCGCTGCTGAGGGTGACATTTCTGTGTGGGCTTGTGTCCCCCCCGGTGCTCTACAAAACCCCCCTGGTCTGCCCTCCGAAGACGCGGGTACTTACCTGCAAGCAGACCGGAACCGGGGCACCCCCTTCTCTCCATTCTAGCCTATGTGTTTTGGGCACCACTTTGAACTCTGCACCTGACCGGCCCTGAGCTGCTGGTGTGGCGACTTTGGGGTTGCTCTGAACCCCCAACGGTGGGCTACCTTGGACCAAGAACTGAACCCTGTAAGTGTCTTACTTACCTGGTAAAACTAACAAAAACTTACCTCCCCCAGGAACTGTGAAAATTGCACTGTGTCCACTTTTAAAACAGCTATTTGTCAATAACTTGAAAAGTATACATGCAATTCTTATGATTTGAAGTTCCTAATGTACTTACCTGAAATACCTTTCAAATAAGATATTACATGTTAAATTTGAACCTATGGTTCTTAAAATAAACTAAGAAAATATATTTTTCTATACAAAAACCTACTGGCTGGATTTGTCTCTGAGTGTGTGTACCTCATTTATTGTCTATGTGTATGTACAACAAATGCTTAACACTACTCCTTGGATAAGCCTACTGCTCGACCACACTACCACAAAATAGAGCATTAGTATTATCTATTTTTACCACTATTTTACCTCTAAGGGGAACCCTTGGACTCTGTGCATGCTATTCCTTACTTTGAAATAGCACATACAGAGTCAACTTCCTACACCCCATATCAGAGAATAGAAGTGATCCTTAACCCAGTGCAAAAGGGATTTCAGCCCCTCGCTGTTACAAAGTCGGTGTGTAAACCAGTAGATGGAGACCTTGGGCGACAGGGATGAAACAAGGGCGGACAGCCGACGGACTCAATTAGCCTGCCGTAAAATGCAGAGTGCCGTTCGTAGATTAGCTTGGGGAAGCAGAAAATAAGATCTCTAAGCTAGAGGATGATCAGGCAGCATAGAAAGAGGCAATCAACTTATTCAAAGTCCACGTGGATGACACTCAATGGACGTTAACAGATTTAGAAGATAGACTTAGGTGCAATAACTGAGAGTTCTAAGTATTGCGGAGGGGGTGGAGGGTAGGGATGCCCGTAAATTAATTGTGGAGCTCTTCAAGGAACCTTGCCAGGACCTCACCCATTGGAATTGGACAACAGAAATTCAGAGAGCTCATAGATTCCCATTGAGAATGAAATGTGGGACCAGGCAGTCAGGGGTGAAACCTAGGGCTGTGCTGATTTGCCTGAACAACATCTTATTGAGGCAGACCCTCTATGATCTCACCCACCCCGATCAGCGTTGATCTGCTAAGGGCTGTAGTTTCTTTGTGTGACCTGATTTTTGCCTTGCCACTGCAAAGAAAAGGTGGAAACGTCGACAGCTAATGGAACGGCTTCAGAGCAAGGGTGCTCAGATTTGTTTATCTGAACCCTACAAAAGTAAAAGTGATTGTTAAAGACAAGACTCATTATTTCACTTCTGTAACTCAAGCTAAAGAGCTTTTGGACTCATTGTGATCTTCTTGTAGGGCGGGATTCTTGGTTGATGGCACTTCGGGGGGCTCTTCCCCCGCTGTTGGGGCAATAAGGATAGTCATTCATGTTTGATTTAATGACTAGATGCAGGGAGGTGGGAGTAGGGTGGGTGGTGGGGCACACTGTCCCATCCTGAAATGGACCAGGAGGGTCCCGTGACTTTTCAGGGATGAAGGAAGGTGCTGGGTGAGGGTGGGTTGATGTGAAGTGCAGATGGGGTAGCAGTTGGTAGGGGGGGTTTGGGGTAGAGGGCTAGGGAGAATAGAGGAATGGGACACAGCAGCACAAATATGGCTTCAGTAGTTGTTGGCAAGACAGCACTAACCTAATGTGTTTTTTCTTTTTTCGAGATGTTTAGTCAAGGATAGTCAGGAGAGGAAATCGGAGGGCAGCAAGAAGGACAGGTCTTTATTAAAGTTTGCAAAGGTACCCTATCTAGATATGATAAAATGGAAGAGTCTGGGATGAGGGACAGAATTAATTACACTGATGGGACATAAGGTACTAATATGCTCTATTAATAAATGTAGCTTAAGTGAGAAGCGTAAACGAAGAAAATATGCGCTAGTTCTTAGATCTATCCAAGCTGATATTGTATGTGTCCAGGAGACCCACATACTGTGGAGGAAATGAGACTGCTTTACTGACTTCGGGTTGATGCTCTAAGCATGTACCCAGCATGTTGCAGAGTTTATCGACACGTGGCATGGATGTTTTGACCCAGAACTTAGGCTATTCTGTTGGCCGTATTTTGGGGGACAAAGTTGGGAATTAGATTATACTGAGGTGTACTATAGATTCTGCAAGGTTTATGCTATGCACTGGCTATGGGTCAAACATGGATGAGGCAGAGGTGTTTGATACATTAAACGTGGTGCTCTCCTTACGGCCACTTCCTTTAGTGCTCTGTGGAGATTTTAATATTCATCTTGAAGTGTCTAACTGGCCCTGGTAAGTACCAAGGCCGAATCCTAAGGTATTCAGGGCATTAAAAAGTTTAGTAACAGGTCACAGCCTTATTAATGTTTGGGAAAAGATGAAGCCCCCAGACCCAGGATACAGTTATCATTCACCCCCCCCATAAAAAGTTGGTCCACCTGGACTATTTCTCTGTCTCTGCAGTGTTATCAGAGGAAGCTGATATAGAGCTCTCTCCCAGAATATTATCCGGCTTTGTTAGGACCTGCGGGATTTGGTCATTTGATGAAAAAATATTAGTAGAACCATTATACCTTGACCATATGCACAGCTGGCTGATGGAGTTTCTAGCTAATAACAAAGATACTGCTTCCCCTGGGATGGTTTGGGATGCTACAAATTTTGGATTAGAGGGCGAACCCTAAGCTTTAGTATGCATCTACAGAAACAGAACGAGGCAAGATGGAGGGGTTTGTGCCAAAGACTTAGGCTAGCAGAGGGAAAGCTGATCCATGCTATTGCGGTCAGTAGAGAAGTAAGTGCAATACAAGACTAAATTACAGCTTCGAAAGCCAAAATTAATCGTCACCTTAGTAAGCAGATCGCTGCTAGATACCAGGTGTACCAATCAGAATGCTACAAGTAAGGTGAAACGTCAGGCAGGCACTTAGCCAATCGTTTTCTTATACTCCTCCATCCGCCTTCCCACTTTTGCCCTCTGTCTTCCAGGGTGCTGTTATGAATGGTTAGAGGCAGAAACGCATAACCATTTTGGGTGATCTGTATGGCAAATCCCAGCCTAGTTCATTCTGGGATCTGCAGGTACAATATGATCTCCCCAGACAATATTTTTTAGAGTACCTACAGCTACATGACTTTCTTCACCAACGAAAGAACAAACGTTTTGCTTTGGAGAAACTCCCATTCATAGAGGCTATTAGATGCAGATCATGAATAGGTGCATATATGAATTATTGACTGACACACGAAAGGGTGATCTTGCATTCCAGAATGAGAAATGGGACTCTCGTTTTGATAAATAGAGGGACTCTGGCTGGAAGAATCATTGGGGATGGCTGATGCGGTCTTCCTGACGGCTAGCTTGAAGTGTCAGCACTATCAAACAGTTTTTATTTTATACTGTACGCCAGCCAAAATCTCTAAATGGTTAGGCTCAGATGGTAAATGTAATCGAGGTGGGGCCTTACATCGCGGAGATTATCTGCATATTCTTTGTTTGGCCCAAGTTGGTATCCTTTTTTTATATAGATGAGTTTCTTATCAATATTATTAAAGGCCATATCCGCCTCACACCCTCTATGGCAGAGGTCTACAAACTGGGGGGCGGGCCCCCCTAGGGGAGCCTCAAGTGATCCCAGGGGGGGCCCCAGACTCTGGCCCAAATAAATATTATACCGATAACAGGCCTTTGTTTTAAGCAGAAGCATGTTATTACAGTTTTAAAAAGGTAACAGTACTTAACTGCAATGTTTAAATAGGTTTAGACATATTTAAACATTGTCATGTTTATAAAATAATTGTGAAAAATTCTGAGGGGGGCCCAATGATTTTTAATTTTCAACTGGGGGGGGCGCGGCATTAAAAAGTTTGGAGACCTCTGCTCTATGGTGTTACTGGGGATACCCGAGGAAGGAGAAGGAAATTTAGCCATAAAGAGAGAGTGACATCTCATATTTGTAGCAATGGCTGTTGCTCAATTAAGTAGAGCTTTGGATTGTCTGAAACCAGATCCACCTTCATTTGAGATCTGGAGAGCAATGTTCTTGGTGATTTATGGCATGGATATTGGCCTTTATCGACTCAAGGGGCATAAGAAGCGACAAAAGGGGGAGAGAATTTGGTTTGCAGTCTCCAAATGGGTTGATAAGCAATGAGTATGAATAATTATATGACAACATCTTGTGTACCGGCACTTTATGGGAAATAAAATTATGGAGATTTGTGCAATAGGGTCGGATATTAATTTTTCTCTCCTCTCTGATTGCATTATTGATGCAGTGCTTTGTGTTTTTTCTAGCTATGATCATGATTAATGTTGTCTTGCCTTGCATATGGAAAAATTAAAAAAAGAAGACAGAAGAAGAGCTGTAAAAAAGGGAATAGTGCTACCAAATCGGAAAAGGTAAGAAACTCATTCATTAGCAGGGAGTCGAGGATCCCTTGCAATAGATTGGCAACATGTAGGGAAATTATGTGTATAGATAGACCTAAATCGAAGCTGACACAATTTTTGTATGGACTAGTGAATGTGGATAAGTGTATTGTTTAAAAGTGAGTGGACTTTTCTGTTATCTGGACAAATCCCCGCTATACCAGGTGTTTATTTTAGTTGTGGGAAAAATGCCTATTACAAGCTGCTGAAATGCTGGTATGGTACATGTTATCGAGGAGTAGTCTTTCCAAACATTTATCATGTGGAAAATTTCAATGACCTCGGTAGGGACGAGAAATCAAATACTAGAGTTAAAAGAGGTGCCAGTGCTTCAGAAAAAGTAGGTGATATATTTGATGTCATAATTCCATCTGTGGGTGTGATCCTGTATGATCACAAGATAAGGAAATTATCAACCATTGTAGATAAGCTTTCTACAGATACAGCAGGTGCCTTCTTATTAGTTGACATAGAAATGGTTTTTGTGAGAAAAATTGCCTTGCTTTAGACAATGGAGCAGACACAGTGGGAGGCCCAAAATGGCGCCCACCACTTCACTGATAGTCCTCTGACTATGAACTTGCCCTGTGATGCACCAGAGTGATACTCTATCCAACGATTCCAAATCGACATTCCAACAAGGACACAAGGAGATATAGAAATCAGCGAACGTCCACCCAGATAACACCTGCAGACATCATCAATGTGTGCCACTTGTGACATGTGCTGTGTAGAGATAAGTGCTAAATGCCAGCCTGGTGGGCGCCCGATCTTGCTTCATCCAATCTCATCACAAACTCACAGACCACAAGCCACCAGACTCATTCCGCTCAACACTCAGGTCCAAATATACAAATAAAGACCTCTGCAACTTCCAAACATCCACTTACATGGGTCCCATCAGAATGAGCACCAGTGTGGCCTAAACCCAGTCTGGTAGGCCCCCGTCTGTCTGCTGTAGAAAGGGTCAGACTTCAAGCCCCGCATCTATCTCACAGACTCAACACACCTCGTTATCCACGGGTGGTGGGGCATACACTCACCCACCCACCTTTTGAGGTTTTAAATCAAGATTTGAGAATTTAAATCAAAATGCTGCTCCACATACCGTCCTCCA
This sequence comes from Pleurodeles waltl, assembly GCF_031143425.1. Classification (NCBI taxonomy): domain Eukaryota; kingdom Metazoa; phylum Chordata; class Amphibia; order Caudata; family Salamandridae; genus Pleurodeles; species Pleurodeles waltl. The sequence goes on along the minus strand of NC_090449.1, from coordinate 589,320,878 downwards.
GCATCAATGCCTAACTCCAACATGCTGGCTGACATAATGATTGTCCATTAAAAAGGTCAAACACTGTGTTCTTCCTATTTTTCACATCCAAGTCAACAAAGGACAGCTACCCGATGGCATTCAGTGTCATCCACAACTTCCCTTAAGGGTTTTTTACTAATTCAAAGAATGGCCCCCAGATCTCCAAGCTCAGAATCAGGTCTCAAAAGAGCATCTATTCTCCTACTTTTCTGCTGTACTTTGCCTGTATCATAGGCCCATGGCTGCCCCACTCTGTACCATACCACCCGCGTTACCACCCTGCCAGTCTGTTGCTCTGACGTCATGCACCACAACATTCAAGCACTCTGAGGTGATCTGAAGGGCCTCTCAAACAGACTCACTGAAGCTGGGTCTAAAATTAGCTCCTCAGAAGACTTTTCCTCCTCAACTTCAAAATGTGTGGAACGATCATGCTACTCATAGAAAGCTATGACAAATGAACTTGCAGAACTAGAAGACCATATCTGCAGAGGGAATCTGCACTTCTTTGGCCTATTAGAGAATGTGGAAAATTATGCTAATTCCTGCGCGAAATTCCTTGAATCGTGGATTCCTCGCACACAGGGTATCACCTTTGATAAAGACTTTGAAATCGAAAGGGCACACAGAATTTCCTCAGGCAAACCTGAGCTCTCATTACCTGGAAGCTCCAACCTTCCTAGAACAATCATCTGCCTACCTCTACAGTATTGCCACACTGAGGCAATCCTTGCCCACATGAGAAAAGTACAAAAAACTTTTTGGAATGGATCATGCATTTCGATCTCTCAAGATTATTTTAAAGAAAGTATTGCCACAAGAAGAGGCTTTCTGGCAATCCATCAAACCCTAAGGGACTGCAACATATCCTTTTCCTTTGCAGGTGCAACCAACTTCTGTATCACTGCTAAAGGGAAAGCATTATACTACAGCCTCTCTACCGATCTCAATGCCTTCCTGGATACCGCCATCCAAACTGAGATGACCACCTAGTCTACTCTGTTCACTCTTCCGTCATGACTGCAAACCACGACTAAAAAACAGATATAACACCCATAAGACCCGGGTAAATCCTGAAACACCCCTAGAGACAAAGCTACATACCTTCATCTTCTTCTTGGTCCCAGTGACCTAATGGGCCCACTCATTCAACCCAAAAAGTCTATAACAGATTGTCACATAATAACCATAAAATAACTCATCAATTGTTAACCTCTTTACAATACTCTTTAACAATCTGGTCTGCCTGATTGTATTGGTTTGACAGTATTTTATTACCATGTATTAATGTGTATCAACATGTATTAACATGAATCAACAGGTATGTCGCTAGGACTTCTATCAAAAAGGCAATTTCCACCATTTTCTCCCTCAACAGTTCACCCATAGTTTGCGCTCCTCTTAAAGCAATAGTTGATACTCATAATGTTGACACTCATAAGACCTGATTATGACCTTGACTGATGGGATACTTCATCACAAACGTGAAGGATATGCCGTCCGCCATATCACAAGTTCCATTATACCATATGGAACTTGTAAAACAGAAGGCGGAATATCCGTCACATTTGTGATGGAGTATCCCATCCGCCAAAGTCGTAATCAGGTTCTTAGGCCCATATTTATACTTTTTGACGCTAAACTGCGCTAACGCAGTTTAGCGTAAAAAAATTTAGCGCCGTCTAACGCCATTCTGAAGCGCCATGCGGGCGCCGTATTTATGGAATGGCGTTAGCCGGCGCTAGCAGACCGGCGCTGCCTGGTGTGCGTGGAAAAAAAACACGTAGACCAGGCAGCGCCGGCGTAGGGGGAAAATGGCGTTAGGGCGTCTTAAAATGGGGCAAGTCAGGTTGAGGCAAAAAAAATCGCCTCAACCCGATTTGCGCCATTATTTTCGCCGCCCAGACGCCATTTAAATGACTCCTGTCTTAGTAAAGACAGGAGTCATGCCCCCTTGCCCAATGGCCATGCCCAGGGGACTTATGTCCCCTGGGCATGGTCATTGGGCATAGTGGCATGTAGGGGGGCACAAATAAGGCCCCCCTATGCCACCCAAAAAAAATTAAAAAATATAAAAAATTATACTTACCTGAACTTACCTGAATGTCCCTGGGGTGGGTCCCTCCATCCTTGGGTGTCCTCCTGGGGTGGGCAGGGGTGGCAGGGGGGGTCCCTGGGGGCAGGGGAGGGCACCTGTGGGCTCATTTTGAGCCCACAGGCCCCTTAACGCCTACCCTGACCCAGGCGTTAAATAGTGGCGCAAATGCAGGGTTTTTTGACCCGCCACCTCCCGGGCGTGACTTTTGCCCGGGAGTATAAATACGACGCATTTGCGTCGCCGTCATTTTTTTAGACGGGAATGCCTTCCTTGCATCTCATTAACGCAAGGAAGGCGTTCACGCAAAAAAATGACGCTATTTGCCCATACTTTGGCGCTAGACGCGTCTAACGCCAAAGTATAAATATGGCGTTAGTTTTGCGCCGAATTTGCGTCGAAAAAAACGACGCTAATTCGGCGCAAACGGAGTATAAATACGGGCCTTAATGTCTCACCGATGTTATAGCATATAGGTGGTCATTACAACCCTGGCGGACGGTGTTAAAGCGGCAGTAACACCGTCAATAGGCCGGCGGTAAAAAAATTGGAATTACGACCGTGGCAGAAACTGCCAAAAAAGACAGCCACTTTAACACTCCGACCGCCACGGCGGTACAGACAAACAGCTTGGCGGTAACCGCCAACAGACAGGCAGAAGACAAAGTACCACCCACAGTATCACAACCTACCAATCCGCCACCTTTTCCGGGGCGGATTCACTGCAAACAAAAACACAGCGGAAACAGGACTTCGAAGGGAAAACGCTCACCTCTACACACCCCACAAGGAATCCGGACGCCATGGAACCTGAGATGCACATCCTGCCAGCCCTTATCTTCTTGCTCCTCTACCAGGAGCACGAACGCCGGCGGCGAAGACAATGGTGAGTACTGCACCTACGACACAGGGGAGGGGGGAGGGAAAAAGCAGGGACACACACACGCAACACCCCCACCCCCACCCTCACCCACTACAACACACACACTAATACATATTTATACATTATAGTTACACCCCCCAACCCCCCCAGAAGAATGCAAGGACAAAAGGAAATGAGTGTAACCATTGTAAGATATTAAAATCAAGTACGCAAAAATATATATATATACCATAAACAAAATATACACCAAGCTTAGTAGTCCAGGTAGTGCTCCAATGAAGTCCGTGGAACACTGGGCCCACACGGTATGGGCGAGGCCCATACAAGATCCCCGACTATGACGGAGAGAACACTGCAGGGGCATCAGAGAGCAAGAAAACAGGCACCTCAGGGGGAGGGAAGGAGGGGGCACCTCAGCTGGTTGAGTGCACGACGCCAAATCCACAAGAGGGCCACATGCCCACTGTTCAATCCTGGGGAGTGCAAAGCCACAGTCTCTCAAGTCTGTACAGTGGGTGGTTTGCCCACTGTTCAATCCTGGGGAGTGCAAAGCCACAGTCTCTCAAGTCTATACAGTGGATGGGTTGCTCATTGTTCCATCCTGGGGAGTGCAAAGCCCGTCTCTCAAGTCTATACAGTGGGTGGGTCGCCCACTGTTCAATCCTGGGGAGTGCAAAGCCACAGTCTCTCAAGTCTATACAATGGGTGGTTTGCCCACTGTTCAATTCTGGGGAGTGCAAAGCCACAGTCTCTCAAGTCTATACAGTGGGTGGGTTGCCCACTGTTCAATCCTGGTGAGTGCAAAGCCACAGTCTCTCAAGTCTGTACAGTGGGTGGTTTGCCCACTGTTCCATCCTGGGGAATGCAAAGCCACAGTCTCTCAAGTCTATACAGTGGGTGGGTTGCCCACTGTTCAATCCTGGGGAGGGCAAAGCCACAGTCTGTCAAGTGGATGACGGTCTCCACTGGTTCTGGAGGGGGCATGGTGCCCAGAGTGCTTCATCCGGCTAAGGACAGAGGTAGTGGATGACAGTCTCCACTGGTTCTGGAGGGGGCATGGTGCCCAGAGTGCTTCATCCTGCTAAGGACAGAGGTAGTGGATGGCAGTCTCCACTGGTTCTGGAGGGGGCATGGTGTCCAGAGTTCTTTATCCTGCTTGTGCGGACTCAGTAGCGTCAGTGCAGCTCATGGGCCAGCGGTGCTTGTGGCGGCAGTGCCCTGTTCAGCGGTGCTTGAGGCGGCGGTGCCTTGTTCAGCGGTGCTTGAGGCGGCGGTGCCCTGTTCAGCGGTGCTTTTAGCGATGGTGCCCTGTTCAGCAGTGCTTGAGGCGGCGGTGCCCTGTTCAGCGGTGCTTGTAGCGGCCGTGCCCTGTTCAGCGGTGCTTGTGTCGGTGGTGCCCTGTTCAGCGGTGCTTGAAGCGGCGGTGCCCTTTTCAGCGGTGCTTGAGGTGGCGGTGCCCTGTTCAGCGGTGCTTGTAGCGGCGGTGCCCTGTTCAGCGCTGCTTGAGGCAGCGGGCTCCTTTGCAGTGGCTCAGCTGCTGGTGGTCCTCTCTATTCCAGCGGGGCTTGTGCTGGCAGTCCTCTATGTCCCAGCGGGGCTTGTGCTGGTGGTACTCTCTGTCCCCGCGGTGCTTGTGCCTGCGGTCCTCTCTGTCCCAGCGGGGCTTGTGCTGGCAGTCCTCTCTAGCCCAGAGGGGCTTCTGCTGGCGGTGGCCTCCTGGGCAGCGGGGATGATGGCAGTCTCCTCCGCTGTGCTGCTTTTCCCCGACTTGCCGGGTTTCTTGTGGCCCTTCCCCACCTTGGAAGGTGTCACAGCTGACTCCACACTCCCACCAGGACCCCTTGGAGCGGCTTTGGTGGCTGGAGTCTTCCCCCTCTCCCGCCGGGCACTAGTCAACTTTTGATGCTTGACAGGTGGGGGACTGTCCGTGCTGTGGCTCCGTGCCACAATGGCTGCCCTGGTGGCCGGTGCACTCCAGATTCTGGTGACTACAGGCACCACTGGTCCTGGAGATGTTGAGGCTGAGGTGCTAGGTTGGGACCTGGAGAGTCGGGCCCTAGGAGGTGGACGGGGTGGGGGAGGTGTGGGAAAGAGGTCAAGGTTGGACAGGAAAAGTTTTTGGGAGACACTGGGACGGGTAGCTGGAGGGGGTTTGGGAGTGGAGGAAGAGGTTGTGGTTGTAGGAGGTGTTCGTTTGGTGACTTTGGGTGAAGGTGCATGCGCTGGAGGCTGTCGTGAGGTGGATGGTTGTTGGGTGTTTGTGTGCCTGCGTTTGTGAATCTTGGGAGGGGGCGTTACAGACACACTGGGAGAGAACACAGGGGACGTGTGAATGGTAGTGGGGGTGGTGACTGCATGTGAGCGGGGTGTGGTGGTGTGTGTGCTGGTGATGGCAGTAGTGGCTGTAGATGTAGTGCATGCAGGTGTGAGTGTAGACGAGACTGGGAGGGAGGAGGGAGACGAGGAGGAGGGGACACAGTGGAGGCAGTGGATGTTGGTGTGTCTGCATGTGTGTGATGCTTGCGTGAGTGCCTGTGGGATGTGTGGTGCTTATGTTTGCCTGAGCTTCCCTTGTGTGTTGACGTGTGTGCATGCTGGTCTGAAGGTGTGCTTCGGATAGGCTGGGGTACAGGGGATTGGGTCTGGGTCGAGGAAGTTGGAGGGGGGAGGCTAGAGACGAGGACAATGGCTGCCATCAGTGCTGAGGCCAGAGTCTGAAAAGCTTGCTGAAGGGCCGCCTGACCAGAATGAATGCCCTCCAGGAATGTATTGGTTTGTTGCAACTGCCTTTCGACACCCTGGATGGCATTAAAAATTATAGACTGCCCAACAGTGAGGGACCTGAGGAGGTAGATGGCCTCCTCACTGAGGGCAGCAGGGGTGACTGGGGCAGGGCCTGAGGTGCCTGGGGTGAAGGTGATGCCCACCCTCCTGGGTAAGCGGGCACGGGGCAATGGCTGAGGGGCTGCTGGGAGTGCGGTGCTGGTGGGGGGGTGGCGGCTGTACCTGTAGATGCAGGGGGCACATATGTTGCCGCCACCACAAGGGAGCTCCCATCAGAGGACGAGTCCGTGTCGCTGGTGTCAGCTCCTGTCCTCGCCGTGGAGCTCCCCTTGCCCTCTGTCCCACTGGTGAACTCCGAGTCCGTTGTCTCACCCTCCAGGGCCATGTGGGATGCAGCTCCCTCGTGCTCTGGTGCCACTGCTCCTCCGCCTGATGATGTTAATGCACACAGGAACAGGGAGACCACAAAAAGGGGTTACGATAGAAGAAAGACATGTTGAGTGCATGCATTACCACTACTGTTGGCGGACACGACAGACACAGAAGGGCCATGTGGGATGCAGCTCTCTCGTGCTGTGGTGCCACTGCTCCTCCGCCTGATGATGTTAATGCACACAAGAACAGGGAGACCACAAAAAGGGGTTACGATAGAAGAAAGACATGTTGAGTGCATGCATTACCGCTACTGTTGGCGGACACGACAGACACAGAAGACCCCTGCACTACGCCGCGCTCTTGGGCTCCACTGTTCAATCCCTGGGAAATGGACTACAAGGCTATGTACGACATCTGCACACATGGATGACACAGGGACATGACTAGGTGTACTTGGCACTCTACAGAGGTGGGGTGGGGTGCCACATGGCCTGTCTTACGGAGGGACCTTGCCTACAAAACTCGCCCGGGCCTAGTGAAACCCACAGCCCACCTCCCCCACCCAGACACCTCCACTGCCCGCAAAATCAGCAGGATGAGAGTGTACTCACCCCCTTGTGGCTGCTGTGATGCCCTCAAGCACCCATCCAACTCTGGGTACGCCACAGCACATCAGGGGGGGTCATGGTGCAATGGGCACCCCTCCCACGTTGGGAAGCCATCCCCAGCTGAGCCTCCGCCGTCTTCTTGCTCCAGCGGCGAATGTCCTCCCATCTTTTCCAGCAGTGGGTGATCCGTCTGTGGTAGACCCCCAGGGTCCAGACGTCCTTGGTGATGGCACGCCAAATATATTTTTTCTGGTCGGCGCTGACCTACATGAATTGTACAGGGGGAAGAGAAACTTATTACCAACTGCACCGTCACAGTCATTGGCCCCCATCCCTACCCTTGCCGTGTGGCACAGGCACTCACTGTTGTTTCATGCACGCCGCAATCTCCCCACCATCTTACGCCCACCCCACTCCACACAAGCATAGCCCATACAGCATACTCCCAGTGTACTTATCTGTTTGTCTGAAGGACCGTAGAGTAGCGTGTACTGGGGGAGGACCCCGTCCACAAGTTTCCCCAACTCCTCCGATGTGAAGGCAGGGGCCCCAAAATCTGCCTAAAAAAACACTTTCTCCTCACATTTCAATACTACAAAGCTCTGGAATCTCAGGGAAGCCTCAAACTACCCTCCTTCCAGCATTCTCCTAAGTTTCTCAATGAAAATGGTACCTCACTTGTGTGGGTAGACTTAGTGCCCGCGACAGGGAAGGGCCCAAAACACAACATGAACATATCAAAATCATCTATTACAAAACTACCTGTTTTTGCAAGGGGGCACTTGCATTTTTGATCCTGGACCCCGCAGCCATCTATGGAAACCTACCAAACCCAGACATTTCTGAAAACTAGACACCTGAGGGAGTCTAGGGAGGTGTCACTTGCGGGGATCCCCCAGTGTTTTCCTACCCAGAATCCCCTGCAAACCTAAAATTTTGCTGAAACAAATCACATTTTCCTCACATTTCTGTGTGGGATCAGCACACCGGCATTCATTTCCTACCACATTCCCCTCAGTCTCTGATAAAAATGATACCTCACTTTTGTAGGTGTGCCAAGTGCCTGTGATAGGGAAGGGCCAAAAACATGGAGGAATGGAGGGGGAACCCAAGCAGGTCCAAAAGGACAGGTTTTTTTTTTCAAATGTTTTTAGGCTGACAAATGGGGCAGAATTTTTATCAGTATAGATTAGACAATGTTGGGTGATAGGAATTATGTGGATTCCTGTGGATTCCAAAAGGTTCCTCACATAAATGTAGGGAAAATGTGTGATTTCAAGCAAAGTTGGAGGTTTGCAGGGCATTGTCAGTAAGAAAATGGTGTGGGGAGCATGTGAAGCACACCACCCTGGACTTACCCAGATATTTAGTTTTCAGATGTGTCTAGGTCTAATAGGTTGTTCTAGGTGGCAGCCTACCCAAGCCCAAAAAGTGCAGCAACTCACCATTCCAAGTCGGACGATATTGGGAGTTAGTCAAGCTCTCTTGGCCCATATGTAAAATCAAAACCCAAAAGAGTCAAATGTCCTCTTGATGGCAATTAGGATGAGATGCTTTAGTTTGTGTGGGGGGGCTGTGCGATGTTATCCCCTTCAGCTGGGGGAGGGGCATAACCATGCCCATAGTGGTTGACAGCCCCCACCCCTCTCGGTTTTTTTATTCCTTGGCATCTACTGGGCTTCCTGCCCCCTGGGGGGGAGGATTAAGGGTAATTACCCTATCTGCCCCCTGGTGGGCGGAACAATGTTGTTCCAATTTATTTGGGGTGAGGGTATGCACAACCCCACCCTCTTTTTTAAACAAAATATTTTCTGGTGTCTAGTGGGCTTTCTGCCTCTCTTGGGGGCAGATGGGCCTTACAACAATAGGCCAATGGCCAGAAATGGCTATCAGTAATGTGCCCACATGGGAAGCGACCCTCGTCTAAGGTACCATACCCCCAAACAAAACACACACACACAACAATCCCTGGTGCGTAGGTGGTTTCTGCCCCCCTTGGGGACAGACGGGCCTAGTAATAGGCCGATCTGTTCCCAAGGGGAGTAGGCAGAAATGGCCAACAGTAATGTGCCCCCATGGAGAGCAACCCTTGCCCAAGGAGCCACCCCCCAAATAAAACACACACAACAATCTAAGTGGTTTCTGCTCCCCTTGGGGGGCAGATGGGCCTAATAAAAATAGGCCAATCTGACACAAAATGGGCAGAAATGGCCTAAAGTAATATGCCCCCATGGGAAGCGAGCCTTGCCCAAGGGGCCACTCCCCAAACAAAACACACACACAACAAAACCTGTTGCCTGGTGGTTCCTGCTCCCCTTGGGGCAGATGAGCCTAATAAAAATCGGGTGATCTGCCCTCAAGGGGGGCAGAGATGGCCTCATGTAATATACCTCCATGAGGAGCAACCCTTGCCTCAGGGGGACGCTTCCGTTATGTGAAATAAAAAAAAACTTCCCTGGTGTCTAGCACTCCCCTGTGGGTCGGGTCCAGGACGTAACGGTTACATCCTTGGCAAAGCAGTCACTTTGATCCTGTACATGGATGAAGTAAACATTTGAGATGTTACACATGTGTTTTCTGCAGAACATATATTAATGTCTATTTACTGTAGAATAGGTAATTGAATGATATGGTATAGTCCTTAAATTTCATGTATAGCCAATTAATTTAATTATATCTTATATATCATCATGCAAAATAATAGTGTGCATTAAAGCAATAATTATTTCAAAAGGGAAATGTTTAAAATGTTCCATGCAATTGTTGAAGGTTGAAGATTATAGTTCTGCACCATATTTGCATAAATGCATTAAGAGTTATTTTGTCTAAATTTACCGTCTGACACCGACAAAGCTTATTAATGTTGGGTTCATGATCTGAATGGCAAATGTAATTATATAAATGAATGTGCCATTTTAATTCACTTTGCTTAGTCTAAGTGAGGCCTGTAAGGCCCTGTTTTCCTAACTGCAGAAAATATTTAGGCCTTCATTATGAAGCTGGCGGTCATCAGACTGCCAGCCTTGCTGTTGCAGTCTTACCGCCGTGGACCCAGTGGTAAATACTGCAGTATTACAAGTTGTGGGGTTTGGCAAAAGTCAAACTGCCACAACGCGCTTGGCCCGCCGGTGCGGTCGCAGTGACGGGGTTGGCGGGGTCGCACCAATGCGGCCAGAGGTGAGCATCTTGTTCAGCCTGGTGGCAGGCATCAGCCTGCTGGACGGATTACAAGCCTGCAGACCGCCAGTCTTTCTGGACAGTAACCGCACTATGAAAACCCTGGCAGTAATGCACCTGGTGACAAGAATCCTCATTTCTATCAGCAGCACATACATGCACACATATCCCCACACCTCAATGCACCACCCCACCCATCCACACACTTACAAACACCCCCCCACACGTCCACACACTTACAAAACCCTCCCCAACAGTACACATCAATCCAAACACCCCCACCCGCTCTCACACTGACATACACACATCCCACTCACACAAATGCACCCCTCTTCCACAACCATATACACCCCCACACCTCCTCCCCCTGCACCACATACATACACTCACCTTCTCTCCCTGTTCACTCACACAAATGCTCCCGCACCTACACACCCACAAACACTCCCACCTCCCCATCCACAAACACTCACTCACCCCTACCCCATCCACATCACTCACACAAGCACCCCATCCACAATCATTCACACCTCCACCCCTCCACGCACTCATATATTAATACACACCCACTCCGCATACCCACACTTGCACACAGACACCCCCACTCACTCACAAACACGCCCTCAGACACCCACATTTGCACACACATACACACACTCAGACACACCCCCCTTGGACAATCACCTTACCTTTTACGGCAAGCTGGTTGTCCATGAGGGGATGGGTCCTGGCGGTGCAAGAGCGGTGCCAGCACTACCACGCCAGCAAGACTCCGCCAAGCCATATTACGGCTTGTAATACAGTGGACGGAGCCTTGCTGGTGTGGCGGTGCTGGCAAAGCACCCACCTCTTCAACTCTATCGGCCTGGCCGACTTAGTCAGACTTCCACCCATAAATGGGCAGAAGTCCTCCAACAACTCCTAGAATGGAGGTCAGCGGACCACCAGAACTGGTGGTCTTTTGGCTGCAGAGGCTTCGGCGGTCTTTGAAAAAGACTACCGAAGCCATAATGAGAGACTTAGTCATTCTTGCTAACATGTACTTTTCTTTCAGGTTTAAGGGCTGATTTAAATCTTGGCAGAGGGAATACTCTGTCATAGATGTGACAGACATCCCATCCGCCTTATTATGACCTTCATAGGATATCATGGGATCGTAATAAGCCAGATGGGAAATCCGTCACTTTTGTGACAGAATATTCCCCTCCGCCAAGACCTAAATCAGGCCCTTAATTCTCTAGAGAAAGTTAGCTTGATAATAGATTTTCTATTGTTTTACAGATAGGGAGCCTGGAAACCCAACCTTGAGTATAGTACATTCAGGAACTGTGAAAAATGACAATGTGTACATTTGTTTCAACTCTCACAGATGAGCCACAATAGAATGTTTTCTACCTGTTGGTAATGGGAAATTTCAGCAATTTAGCACATCGTATGACCAATTTCCATTGGATGATCACAACTTCTGTGTCATGTGATCCGATGGAAGGACAAATCATCTTGTACTGTGAACTTTGATATATTGGCCCTAATTACAACTTTGGTGGGAAATGCCGCCTACCGTCACTGTAACGGCCGCCAAAAGACTGTTGCCACAGCTAACATCTGTCTGCCAAATTATGACCACAGCTGGATTCCCGCCACAAGAGGGGCGGTAATCTGGCTGCGGCCATACTGGGGGATGGTGTTAAGGTGGCGCTGCTACCACCAGCTGCACCACGCCAGTAGACCGTTACCAGCCATATTATGACAAATAATATGGCGTGGCGGTGTTCTGCTGGTGGGCACTGCAGGTGGTAGCAGCGCCCCATCTCATTCCATGCTGGAAGAACACCTGGATGCAGGTAAGTTGGGCTTCCGACAGGGGAGGGGAGTGGGGGGTGTTGTGTGTGTGTGGGGTTGTGTGCATGAATGTGTGAGTGTGTGGTGAATGCAACTGTGTGTGTAGAATTGTTTGATGCATGTGTGAGAATGGGTGTATGAATAGCAAAGTGAATGCATGTCTGCGTGCCAGTGTGAATGTGTGTACAGATGTGTGCGAGTATGAATGGATGCATGCATGAATGAATGCATGTATGCCTCTGTGAGTGAGTGAGTCTATACGTGGTGCGTGTCTGAGAGTGCGCGTGAAAGGGGAGGGGGATCGGAAGGGGGGCGTGGATGGCGGGGGTGTCTGGGGATTGTTGGGGGTGAGTGAGTCTCCTACCAGTGACAGGGAAGGAATTCCCTGTCACTGGTAGGGTCTTCCGCCATGGTTTTCATGGCGTTACGAACGCCACGAAAACCATGGCGGTAGGCAGGGTCAAAATGCCGCCAGAGGTAAAATAGTGGCCGCCGGGCTGGAGATTGTTATCTCCGGCCCGGCAGCTTCTACTGCCATGACGATAGGAATGGTAAATTGGCAGGTTGGCTGCAGCCAACCCGCCAATGTCATAATGTGGCGGTATGTACCGCCAGCCTCTTGGTGGTACTACTGCCAAATTATCACCTACCGCCGGGGTTCAGAATGACCCACATTGTTCCTTAGTTGGACTTTGTGCAGAGAGATTTTTCCCACTCTTCGCTGCTTGCTGAACCCATTGAAGTCTGAGAGGAATTGTACTCTCTACCCTGGTGCCCTTAAAATGCCTTGCCGAGACTTAGAGATTTATCCCTTGACGCAGAGAAGAAGACTCTTGAACGAGCTTCTAAAATCCTGACGCCTTTCCTTTTTCATCTTTTTGTCAATCTTAGCTAGAAATTTGTTATCCTAGAATTATTTTACAAATTATTTTTGTCCTTTTTGTGCTTTTTGCCCTTTTTGCTCATGAGTGTTTGACCCAGCACACCTATTGTTACACCTGGCATACTTGGCATGGTTTCCCCTGTCATTTTGCCTCTGCTTCCTGTATTTTTGTCTGTGTGCCTCTAGACAGTAACACAAAGGGAGCTGAGGCGTGAGTGCACATCCTGATGAGTATTCCTGGGCTACAGGGAGGAACTGACACCTGCACTTGAAAGGACTGTGCCTGTCCTCTCACAATACAGTTTCCATTCACCTAGTGTGTGTCTAGGGCAGGGCAAGGAAGATGCAGGGTCTTGTGCACTACAAAGACTTTCCTTTGGAGTTTGCCTACTTCAAAGGCAGAAATGAGTATAAGTATTGGACAGCTGAACCCACAATTTTTAGAACACTTTAGGATCGAGAGGAACATCTGTCAAGGAGAAGAGCTGAAGAGCTGTGGAGAGAGGAGTACTGCCCCTTTACTGTATGTGCTTTGCTGTGTTGGCCTATAGTTGCTGCTTCTGCCTTAGAGAGGACAAAGACTGGGCTTTGCTGTGTATCCTGCTTTTGAAGATTCATCAAGGGCTTAGACTGAGCTTGCATCCTGTTAAGAAGTCTAAGGGACATCAAAGATTTCACCTGTCAGCACCTCTGCTCTCATGCTGAGACTCCTGACTGCCAAGTGGTGCCACATCCAGTCCCTGGGCCCCTGGAAGGAGAAGCTGGTAGAACCTGAATGAAAATCTACGCACCGGAGTCGAGCTGCAGAAAAGTTAATGTAGCGCCTGCACCGCAGCTGAAAAATCGATGCAGCTTCAGTGAAATTGACACATCATAAGCTCAGCACAGATTCATCGCTGCAGTGCATTTGGATTTTCCACACATCGTCCCTGGACATCAAAATCTTCAACATCCCCGCATGGACCTGAGGCTGCTTCTCCGGAAATTGACACATCGCTTAACCAGTGGAGAAAAAAATCAAAGCACAGCCTCACATGTGAGTAAGGAATCAACACATCATTTGCTTTTCCAACACATGCTCGCCCTTGCGGCTTTCTTTTTGATGCATACCAGGTACTCTGTGCTAAAACAACACATACATTGATTTCTATGGATTAAGGCTCTTTTTTATTTCTTTTAAAATTGATATCTCCTTTTTTGTTGTTGTGGTCTTGTGTGATTTAGATAAATGTTTGCTATTTTTCTAAACTAGTGTGGAGTTCTTTTGTGGGTTATTTCACAGTGCTACTGTATGTGTTTGTGCAAATACTTTACACATTGCCTCTGAGATAAACATGACTGATTGTGCCAAGCTACCAAGGTGGTTAGCAGGGACTATCTGAGCTGTGCATCCCCTTACCCTGACTAGAGTGGGGGCCCCTGCTTACACAGGGTATAAACTGACTGCCTACTAGAGACCCTATTTTTAACACCCATGATAGGCAATTGTTGAGTCTTAGGGCTACCCTTTGCCCAAGTTATTAAATTGAAAGATTTAACAGCTACATGTTTAACAGAATTAGGCAGCGGTTGTTTCTGTCTTTTCAAATGTTCTCATTGCTTTTGCACGCAGTGTTAATAGAGTGTTCAGTCTTTTTTATGTTAGTTCATTTGAACATATTCAAGAGATTTGTATAGCCTATCAAGACTAGGTACCTGCACAATTTTGTTTTGAGAATCATTTATGTCACTCAGAGCCTTAATTTGTAATGAACATCCCTGGACTTTTTCTGACTGGAGTTATTCTTGTGTGACCACATTGGTCATACTGTCATTCTAAATTGATTTGTTGTGAGCGTGATGCCTCTATCTCCACTAACCTTGAGCTGGGCCAAAAGTTCCATTGACCCTGTTTAAAGCATAGCCCTGTGAAGGAATATGCTACAGCAAATCTGGTAGCAGAGTAGTGGTTTGACCCAGGAAGAAGGGAGAAAAAAGTTAGACATAGGGGGTCATTCTGACCCTGGCGGTAGACTACCGCCAGGGCCAACGATCGCGGATGCAGCGCCAACAGGCTGGTGGTGCATCCCAGGGCATTCTGACCGCGGCGGTACAGCCGCGGTCAGAAACGGAAAACCGGCGGTGTCCCGCCGGTTTCCCGCTGCCCTGAGGAATCCTCATGGGGATTCCGACCCCCTTATCGCCAGCCTGGTTCTGGCGGTTTTGACCGCCAGAACCTGGCTGGCGGTCACGGGTGTCGTGGGGCCCCTGGGGCACCTGCAGTGCCCATGCCAATGGCATGGGCACCGCAGGGGCCCCCTAACAGGGCCCCACCAAGATTTTCAGTGTCTGCCAAGCAGACACTGAAAATCACAACGGGTGCAACTGCACCCGTCGCACCCCTTCCACTCGGAGCCGGCATCCTCATGGAAGGGGGTTTCCCGCTGCGAAACTCAGAATTACCGCAGCGGTCTTCTGACTGCGTAGCGGTATTCTGCCGGTGGGACTTTGGCGGGCGGCCTCCGCTGCCCGCCAAAGTCAGAATCAGCCCCATAGTGTTAGGGATATAGGATTAAAGCGAAGTGATCTGCCCACTCCAGATTGGCCCTCCCCAAATTCTGCCCCATGGTTCGTTTTGAAAATTTATGAAGTTCCAGCATCATTCCTGCAAAAAACACTTGCATTACTTTTGGCCTGAGATTGCTTTGTGGAATTTCTGCAATTGTGAGATTGGGGTGCTAGTTGCTAAAAAATGTCGGTGATTGTTTTTGTTGACGGGTTTGTTATGGCCTAGGATCCTGGGATAATGCAGAAGTGTAGCAGAGACTTGTTTAATTTATTGTCTGCAGAGTGAGGTGCTTGTCATAAGATGTCGTCAACAGTGCCAATAGATTTCCTTGATAGAATGTGGGTTGGTTGATATTAAGTAAATCCTGAGTGCATATGGAGGATCTGTATCAATGCGAAGTGAGGTTTCTCATGGAGTTTGCCAAGCATTCTTTTCCATGCCGCTACATGAGGAGAGCCAGTTTCTCTTTGTGTTTTGGTTTGGCAGTTGTGTTTTGGCATGGTGCAGAGTTCCACAACAGTATACAGCAAGTCCATCCATTTTCAACCAGATTATAAAAAAAAGAATCTAGATCCCTTAAAATGCCTTTTCATTCAGTCTTGGCTGAGTACATTGATGACCTACTTGTAGCATCAAACACTCAAGAAGCCTGTAGGAGAGATACCATTGATTTCTTGAATCATTTAGTAGACTTTGGACATAAAGTTTCCCCTGACTAAATTACAGTATTGTACGAAAGTAGTCTTGTACCTTGATCACCACATTGAATAAGGTGTACGGAAGTTGTTGCAAGAAAGAATACCAGCAGTTCTGAAAATTAATCCCCTACCACACATAGAGACTTTAGAATGTTCCTGGGAATGGTTGGCTACTGTCATCAGTGTATTCCAAACTTTTCCCTTTTGGCCAAGCCTTTACAGAGGCTGTCACACAAAGATTTCTCTGATCCGCTACCATTGGATGACAGCTACAAACGAGCCTTCAAAGAGCTGAGAGAATATCTCTGTAATGGCCCTGGTCTGGGAATGCCTGATTATAACAAATGTTTTCTTTGTACTGCTGTGAGATTGAGGAATGCTCTCTCTCAATTTTGAATCAGTTGCATGGTAATGCAAACAAATCAGTGGCTTGTTTTCCTGCCACTCTTGATCCTGTGGCTTCGTGTTTGCCTTGTTGGCTTAAAGCTGTTTCATCTGTGGGCATCAGCGTAGAACAGTGCAAAGGCATTGTTATGGGTCATCCCCTGAACATTTTTGTATCTCATTCGGTGGAGATATTGTTAACCTGAACTAAGACTCAGCATCTTACTAATGCACGTTTGACCTGTTAGGAACAGGTCATCCTCACCACATCCCATGTCAATTTGAAGTAGTGTTCTGTGTTGGATTCAGCTAATCTATTACGTACTACTGAAAATGTAAATGACTGTTTCTGATAAGGTTGAGCATGACTATCTCGGTGTTACTGAATTGTGCACCAAGCCAAAACATGATATTCAAGATGTTCCCCTAATTGACAATGATTATGACCCCCGGCGGTGAGTGTTAATGTGGCAGTAGTATCGCCAACAGCAGGCGGTACATACTGCCACATTATGCAGCCAACCTACTCATACCACCATGGCGGTACCAGCCTCTGGGGCAGAGATATCAATATCCAGCCCGGCGGCCGGCACAGTACTGCCGCCAGCATTATGAGCCTCCCTACCACCATGGTTTTCGTGGTATTAGCAACGCCACAAAAACCATGGCAGTATTCCCTACTGATGACAGGGAATTCCTTCCCTGTCACCGGTAGGTGGCTCCCCTACCCCCCAACACACTCCATCCAAGGCTCCCCACCCCCCATGCACACACTAACCCCCACCCCGACATGCAAATACACCCCCACCCCTGATCAAACAAAAACACCCCACCCCCTCCGATCATCATACACACACCCATACATGCACACACCCACAGACACGCACCACGCATACACCCAATCACTCACACTGCCATACATGCATTCATACACGCATACTTCCAGACATGCTCACACAGATTCTTACACAAAATCACACGGACATGCAGACATGCACTCACTTCACCATTCTTACACGCATTCACTCACACGCATAAAACCACGCAAACAACACAACACACAGACACATTCACACACTCACTCACCCATTCATGCACACACTTAGACACACACACACACACAACACCCCTCACCCCCTTACCCCCCTGCCCCATTGGAAGCCCGACTACCCTTGAGCAAGGAGGTCTTCCGGCAGTGAACGGGAAGGGGTGCTGCTACCGCCAGCAGCAGTCCCCCAGCAGAACACTGCCAGGCTGTATTACTTGTCATAATACGGCTGGTGGCATTCAACTGGCATGGCGGTGCTGGTGGTAGCAGCACCAGCTTACCAATGTCTGCCACCATTAACACTGCTGGATTTCTACCCTTCTTGTGGCAGAAGTCTGGCAGTGCTCATAATACGGCAGATGGATGGTAGCTGCAGTGGCCGTATTTTAGAGGCCATCACCACTGTGGTAGGTGTTTTTTACCGCCAATGTCAAAATTACCACCTATGTCTTTTTTTGTTGATGGCTCCTGTTTAAGAGACAAAGATGGTTATGCAGTTTGCACAGTCTCAGGTGTGATATGGCTTCAAGGAGTGTTTTCTGTGCAAGTAGCTGAATTAGTTGCTCTTACTAGAGCAAGCTGTGTTCCCGAACAGCTGAAAGTGGGAATTTTCACTGATAGTCAATATGGCTTTGGATTTTTTTATGTCTTTGGACAGTCATGTTCCCAGAGAGGCTTTATGACCTCCTCTGGCTCACCAGTTCAAAACGGGGATAAAGTCTACAACTTGTTGAATACATTACAGATGCCTGCTCGATATTGCATTTGTAAAGTGCGCTGCACTTTGCAACTCCACTGATTATGTAACACTGGGAAACACGTATGCAGAAAAAGTGGCGAGATACTGCACCCTAAGCTGCACCTCCTTTGATGGAGAGTGGTGTAATGAATCAAGTGATGAGAGAAGTTAAAATGTCCTGTTAAAGTTAAATACTATTGATACATGAGAAGAAGGTGAAAGATTGCAGGAAGAAGTGACAGTTGGGTTAGAGCCGGTCGTGTTAAGAGAGATGGGGATGATATTTGGGTTTCACGTGATAGAAGAGCTGTGTTACCAAATAGTTTGTTACCACTCATGGCTGAACACTATCATGAACCAGCTCATACAGGTTGTGATGCAATGATTATAACCTTTAGGCAGGCATGGTTTAACTCCAGATTCAGATTGATAGCAGGAGCTGTGTATCACAGATATATCACAAGCTAGCAGATGAATGTAGGGAAACTCACAGTAATCACAACGAGTCACATAGGTAGATCAGTAGGACAATTCACCAAAATGCAGTTGGACGTTTTTTGAGCTACCTATATGCAATGGACTGAAATATATCTTGGGCATTGTGTGCATTTTCTCTCATTTGGTTGAAGTTTGACCAACCAAGAGGAATGAAACCCTCACGGTAGCAAAGCTGTTACTTAGTGAATTGATTCCAAGATTTAGATTCCCGACTTCTCTAGAGTCAGACCAAGGGCCACCCTTTCATAGTGACGTCCTAAAATTATTATGTGCAGCACTACAAGTGGAGCAAAGACTACATTGCAGTTACAGACCTGAGGCTTCTGGAATGGTGAAGCAAGTAAACAGAACTCAAGTCCAGATTGGCAAATGTATGTGCATCTACCACTTTCAAACAGCCAGATGCATTGCCTCTTGCCTTTATGAGTATGCTTAGTACTTCTGACCGAACGTCTTGGTTGTCCCCTCATGAAATCATCAGGGGGAGAGCAATGAGATTGCCAGCTCTGCCTGCGAATGCACTTGTAAATTTACAAATGACTCGGTACTGGATTATTGCAAAGGCCTAGCTGACGTGGTTTGTTCTGTGTCTCATCGGGTTGGAGAAGCTACAATACAACTGCACCAGGAGCTATGCTGTGACCTGTGTCCAGGGGATCGGGTCACATTTAAGAAGCACATGAGGAAATCCTATTTGGAACTACGTTGAAAGGGTCCTCACCAGGTAGTGTTGGTCAATACGACAGTAGTGAAGTGCACTAGTTTCCCTAACTGGATACACACAAGGCACACTCACAAAGTTACAGGTCCCTAAAGATATTACAGCACCTGCTCCTGAAGGGTTGTTTATAGTGAGTCAAAAGGATCAGGGTAGTCAAGCTGTTGGGGCTGGACAAGTGGTTGATGCAGCACAACTGTGGTCTGAGGGGAGTCTAAGCAAGTCAACAACAGTGGTTGGTACAGAAGGGTCGAGACAGAATCAGTTGGTTCTGCAAAGCTTAAATGCTGATGAAAGACGAGGTGCCGTAGAAAAAACAGCTGTACCAGGATACAATTGGTGAAGTGAGAAAATGTGACAGCTGTACAACTGCCCCAAACAATTGCTGAAAAAACTGAGGATTCAAGTCAAAGTGACTGTGATGCTGAGAGCCAAGAAACTCAGAGATCAAACAGAATGAGAGTACCCAGTAGAAGGTACTCAACACCTGAAGGGATATACTTGGCAGCAAATGAATGGGAGATGGAATTTGCAACCTTTTGCTTTAAGAATACAAACCCAGTTCAACATTCTTGAGTTTGTGATTGCGGTAGATCTGAACTTTGAAATCTCCTTACTGCTTGATGAACGAAGACATTATATCCTGGAAGTAATTATTAGTGATTACGAACTGTGCTTTTTATTAGAGAAATTTGAACTTTTATTAAAAGCTTTTAAACATTTGCCAGTAGAAAAGCTTGATTAACGTTCTAGAAGATCAAGAAGATTTTTGAACTAGTGTTGAATTAAGAAAAAGAAAAAAAATAGTTTTTGTTTTAGTATATTGATATTTGCTTCGCTCACAGATAAAAAAGGACTGAAAGAGACAGTGGTATTTTGAGTCCCATTTGCATTCTTGTATTTTTGATTTTCTAATTTGGATTTTTAGTCTTGAATTAGAGAACTCGGATTTTACTGGAAACAGAAAGAGTAAGCTTAGGTAAATATGTGTAGGATTACTAGTTGTGACAGTTGTGATGACTGTATTATTGTTAGTTGTATTAGGTTTACCACACTAGTGATGTGGAGAAAGTCAAATTTACGAGTGCCTCGAGTTTTGCAAGCCCAATAGTAAATCAAAAGTTTTTGCTTAGTGAGAAAGAATTGCATTCAGATGGATCCAAAGGTGACTTGTCCACAAATGTATATTACAAATTGCTAAACTAATATGTAAATAACATGAAAGCCATGGATTGTTATGTGTGCACACAGCTGCCTTCATCAGTTAGTGAGGGAATCACTTATCATTGTATCCCCTTAACCTATGGAATTTCCTGTAGCTTGTGGTTAACACTTTTGTATCAGCAGAAATATTATCAATATTATTATTCCAATTATGACATTATTTTCTCAATTGTCCCAGTCATGAAACATTTGAGCACCACTGCTAAAGCGAAAAACATTAAAATAGTAAGAGGTTTTTTTGTATTTACATTGACATTTGGAACAGCCTATGCCCATCGAAGTAATCTGACCTGTATTCTTACCCCATTAGAAAAGGAATTCATTGGACAAGCTGAATTCAGAAGAAAAGATTGATGAAGGTCATGATGGCGGCCACTTGAGATGGCCAGTCAGTGCTCTCCTGACCCGCTCTGCTCCTGCCCCCTTTGCACGCAAAGTGTGGCTGCGGCACACTGTTATGGGCAGCGGCCAACAACTTAAAGTTAAAATTACCATTTGAAGTGCGGGCTCCACCCAAAGTTTGGTTTGCGGCATTCTCTCTCTGCCCCTGCTTGCTCGGTGAAGGGGACTCCTGCTGGGCATCACAAGACACTACACCTAGGAAATGCTGTCAAAATCAGCTAGGGGCGTGAAAGGCCACCTAACTGGAGGACCTACAGCGCTGCAGGCAGAACCTGGGTTTCATCGTTTGGCTCTCCCAGAGGGAAAAAAGAAGATATGTGCTGGAGCGAGAGAAGGAGGACGTTTGGAGCAGCCCGAGTCAGTGAGAGGAGCTTGCTTATCTAAAAAAAAAAGACAGCTGCGACAACACCACTCGATTCTATTTAGGACGTCTCTCGCCAACGTGGGTGTGTAAGCAGTTCTTCCCACAGCTCCCCCTGAACCCTCGTTATGGTCTGTATCTGCACCTCTGCCCAACAAGAAGATGGTTGCATCTGGGGCATTTCATTAAATGAGGAGGCAACTATCACCCAAGAGGTGTAATTGCGCTTGCGATCGCTGACATGAATGGTGAGGTACAGAGCGAGGCAGCCCATGCTGCTTATAATCCTCAGAATTTTGCATATCCCCCAACACTGACATCTTTAAACATGAACCTAACTATAGTGGGGTCAGAAAGGCAGGTGACAGTGGGCAACAAAGGAGATATGGTTAATCGAGCTGAGGCATCTGCACTGGCCGCATATCAGAGGATAGAAGTGATCCTTAACCCAGTGCAAAAGGGATTTCAGCCCCTCGCTGTTACAAAGGCGGTGTGTAAACCAGTAGATGGAGACCCTGGGGGACAGGGATGAAACAAGGGCGGACAGCCGACGGACTCAATTTGCCTGCCGTAAAATGCAGAGTGCCATTCGTAGATTAGCTTGGGGAAGCAGAAAATAGGATCTCTAAGCTAGATGATCAGGCAGCATAGAAAGAGGCAATCAACTTATTCAAAGTCCACGTGGATGACACTCAATGGACGTTAACAGATTTAGAAGATAGACTTAGGTGCAATAACTGAGAGTTCTAAGTATTGCGGAGGGGGTGGAGGGTAGGGATGCCCGTAAATTAATTGTGGAGCTCTTCAAGGAAGCTTGCCAGGACCTCACCCATTGGAATTGGACAACAGAAATTCAGAGAGCTCATAGATTCCCATTCAGAATGAAATGTGGGACCAGGCAGTCAGGGATGAAACCTAGGGCTGTGCTGATTTGCCTGAACAACATGTTATTGAGGCAGACCCTCTATGATCTCACCCACCCCGATCAGCGCCGATCTGCTAAGGGCTGTAGTTTCTTTGTGTGGCCTGATTTTTGCCTTGCCACTGCGAAGAAAAGGTGGAAACGTCAACAGCTAATGGAACGGCTTCAGAGCAAGGGTGCTCAGATTTGTTTATCTGAACCCTACAAAAGTAAAAGTGATTGTTAAAGACAAGACTCATTATTTCACTTCTGTAACTCAAGCAAAAGAGCTTTTGGACTCACTGTGATCTTCTTGTAGGGTGGGATTCTTGGTTGATGGCACTTCGGGGGGCTCTTCCCCCGCTGTTGGGGCAATAAGGATAGTCATTCATGTTTGATTTAATGACTAGATGCAGGGAGGTGGGAGTAGGGTGGGTGGTGGGGCACACTGTCCCATCCTGAAACGGACCAGGAGGGTCCTGTGATTTCTCAGGGATGAAGGGAGGTGCTGGGTGAGGGTGGGTTGATGAGAAGTGCAGATGGGGTAGCAGTTGGTAGGGGGGGTTTGGGGTAGAGGGCTAGGGGGAATAGGGGAATGGGACACAGCAGCACAAATATTGCTTTAGTAGTTGT